>NC_092334.1:269382500-269612500 GCF_046630445.1 Rutidosis leptorrhynchoides
TCTTTATATGTTTCCGACACGATAAACAAAGTCTGTAATGTTGAGTCACAAAAATTTTGAACTGTTTCACATATTCGTTTAACTTTCGACCATTCCCGACGATTCACGAACAACTATTTGTAAATAGATAACATATATATTTAAATAGATATTTATAATTTGAAATATAATTTGGAATATTATATAATTTAATTATTAGAATTTATCTTGTAAAATAAATAAAATGCGATGTAATGGAAACTATATTTAATTATATATAAAAGTATATAAATAAGTATATAAATATCACTTGTAAATATATAAAATTATATTAAATCTATTTGTTTAAAATTATATAATATTATTGTTTTAGTAATTAAACTTGCTATACTAAAACTGTGTATATATTAAAAATAAATAATTTCGAGCTTAATCAGTAAATGTCAGTAACACTCAGTTGACGTTTTTTTAGTTTAATATAGATATAGTACATGTTCATGAAAGATTGAAATAAAAGTTGGATGGTAAATTAATTACGAAGATTTTAGATTTGTTAAAATATATTTTTATTTTTTTGGTTTAAATATTAGTACTCCGTACATATTAATTGGTACAGAAAATAAATAATTATCGAACCTTTTTGAACAGGTTTCAAACAGTTAATGAGTGAAATAATTAAATATATTTAATTTAAAAATTTAGGATTTTTAGGAACACTTGTATACTTTAACTGTTTAGCAATGGACACGATATAATATCCCAATCTCGGTATATATTTACAAAACTTTGATGGCTTACTATTTGTTTTCTGTTTCCCATCAATTCTTACTTTTCAATTATTATTATTATATTATTTTAGATTATGCTTTGTATTATAAAACACTTGAGAGATATAGGGTCCGTGAATTAGAATTAATAAAGAAGATTTCACTTACACGTTTTCTTTTTCCTGTATGTTATTATAATTGATTATATAAACCACTTGACTCAATCAACTCATTTCCTTTATCATTATCATTGATATTCAAAATAATCAAACAACCACCCAATATTTTAGTGTCACTCGTTTCTTTCTTTTCTTGTTTAACCAACAAGGCAAATTTTTTTTTTTTCTCCTCCCACTAACATTCAAAGCCACACTTGTTATTATTGGTGATGGCTTTACCTTTTTCTATTTTCTATCTAAATCACCATCTATCCCCTCAATATATATATATATATATATATATATATATATATATATATATATATATATATATATATATATATATATATATATATATATATATATATATATATGTGTGTGTGTGTGTGTGTGTGTGTGTGTGTGTGTGTGTGTGAGATATACTTAAGTATTCATATACTACTTACATAAACTAGAAAACCCACCATCAATCTTGACCTCCCTAGCCATCCGTCACCCTCATCCACCATTCCACCATTATACACAATCATCACCCTAAACACCATGGTGAACCTCCACAACCTACGGTCCAACACTACAACCACCACTTTATTAGAAATCAATCGAACACCTCACATTAATTCTACAATCGAACCCAATCCCGACCTTAGTCGATATCCTTATAACGTCTAAAAATCCTTGAAAATATCCGAATGATGTGTTTCTTTTATAGAATGGTTAGTTGAATTCAAGGAAGGAAGAGTGTCATTAATGGCAGAAGATGAATACTTGCGGTTGTTGAAGTTCTCGAGAGTGGGAACCATCAAATGCATGAACACGCAGTAAGGACCCTTTTGACTATGTGTCAAGTTGCTTGTTGTAGATATAGGAACTTATACGTAAAGAAAGTATGATTCTGGGACCGTTAGAACTAAGGTGCAAGGAACTATAAAATCCTGCACAAAAGCTCACTTGTTGCTTCGAGTATTACGAAAATCACCGTAACAAAGAACCGGACTTGAGGCCTATACGCTCGAAAACATTTTTGAGCAATATTACAACGCAAATAGATGGCGAAGATTTTGATGGTGATGTTGATACAGAAGATGATGATGACGTTATGAAATGATCATATGATGGCGAAGCATGATGATGATTTGAATGATGACGGGCGACTGCTACTGCTTTGGTTGTTGAGGTTTTGATTGATTAAAAATCAAACCCAAAGGAATAAGTTGAAATCGCCGCTATGCTATCATTTTTTTATTTAAATCACGTACAGAGTAAATCCTATACCTATTAGGTTTAGTTATTGGTTTTATGGGCTAATCAAGTAGTTGGGCCAAGGATTCATTTAATTGTTGGGCTCATGAAAGTGTTGTTGTGCTCTTTAAAATGGGTTAAGGATATTTGGATTACGAATTAGCTCAGTAAAACTGAATTGGTACAATGGTTTAAGGTGTTTATGTGTTAGCAGGAGGTCCTGGGTTCGAGTCCCACTTCGAGCATTTTTTTTAGAGGAGCCTCTAAGGTAGTTTTTATTACTAATTCTATTATTATTATTATTATTGTTATTATTATTATTAATCATTATTATTATTGTTATTATTATTATTGTTATTGATAATATTAATTATTGTTATCATTACAAGTATTATAGTTATAATTACTATTATCCTTATTATTATTACTAATATAGGTGTATTCATAAAAGTTACCAATTATTAACATTATCAAGTATTAGTGATATTATCATTATTATTAGTATGACTTTAGTTATAAGTAGAAATATTGTTATTATTATTATTATGTAAAAAAAATAAATACTATGGTTAATACTATTATCATTTTGTTATCAAGTAACATCATTAAATACTATTAGTGTTATATTAATATTATTAGTAAATTATTAATATCAAAACTATCATTTTTAAACAGATAAATATTTTGTACCTAAGATATAATTATTACATATACTAAAATTATATTAAAATTTCATGTAACTATATATATCAAGTTTATTAATATTAGTTATATAAATACATACAAATAACAAAACTATCAATTTTTAAGTATAACATTTAAACAATCACGTATATAAATATGGATATATTAATATAACTATATGAATGTTAACCATTTTAAATATATACACAAATTAAATATACAAAATAAAGTTATAATAATTAAATTTGTTCAATTACGATTATGTGTATTAATAAATATACAAATGATATAGGTTTGTGAATCCGAGGCCAACCCTATACTTGTTCAATGTCGTTCTATGTATTTTTACTACAAAATACATTAGGTGAGTTTCATTAATTCCTTTTTAAATGCTTTTGCAATATATATTTTTGGGACTGAGAATACATGTGCTGCTTTTATAAATGTTTTACGAAATAGACACAAGTAATCGAAACTACATTCTATGGTTGGATTATCGAATCGAATATCACCCTTTTTAGTCTGGTAATCTAAGAATTAGGGAACAGACACCCTAATTGACGCGAATCCTAAAGATAGATCTATCGGGCCCAACAAGCCCCATCCAAAGTACCGGATGCTTTAGTACTTCGAAATTTATATCATGTCCGAAGGAGGATCCCGGAATGATGGGGATATTCTTATATGAATATTGTGAATGTCGGTTACCAGATGTTCAACCCATATGAATGATATTTTTATCTCTATGCATGGAACGTATGTTTATGAGAAATGGAAATATGACATCTTGTGGTCTATTAAAATTATGAAATGATTATTTATGTTAAACTAATGAACTCACCAACCTTTTGGCTGACACTTTAAAGCATGTTTATTCCCAGGTACGAAAGAAATCTTCCGCTGTGCATTTGCTCATCTTAGAGATATTACTTGGAGTCATTCATGACATATTTAAAAAGACGTTGCATTCGAGTCGTTGAGTTCATCAAGATTATTATTAAGTTAATTATAGTAAAATATATTACGAAATGGTATGCATGTTGTCAACTTTCGATGTAATGAAAGATTGTCTTTTCAAAAATGAATGCAATGTTTGTAAAATGTATCATATAGAGGTCAAGTACCTCGCGATGTAATCAACTGTTGTGAATCGTTTATAATCGATATGAACTTCGTCCGGATGGATTAGGACGGGTCATCACAGTTGGTATCTGTGATGCCCCGTACAAAACCATCGTGTATGAATCATCAACAACAGGATCATTACAAGGTTAAGTACTATATGCGTGTTCAAAAAGAGTTTGCATTCATAAATAAAGTGACGTCTAAACCAACATCGAATGTTTTACAATTCAAAAGCATGATTCACTAAGTAGAAGCAAATAATAAGTGTATGTGACCACAATGGTCGTTACAAGTCATAGTTCAAAAGTACTAAAGTTTGAATGCAAGATAAAGTAGTTCATGCGATGACAACTCTAAGCAGCGGGTGTCTACAGCACGACTAGTACACAGCGGAAGCTAACATCAACCACCTGAGAAAAACATGCTTTAAAACGTCAACACAAAGGTTGGTGAGCTATAGTTTAAGTATAATAGTATGTAAGGTAGGCCACGAGATTTCAGTGCTACAAAGAGCGTTTCAAAATAGTATGATAAAGTATATGTTAACCGTGGACACTTGGTAACTAACTTAACATTTATACCCCCTGAAAGTACACTTGGCAAGTGCGTATGTTTACAAAGTATTAAACACTCATTAAATGCTAGCGCTACTAGCCCGAGTGGGGATGTCAAACCCTATGGATCCATATATAAGATTCGCGTTCACGGTTCAAAAACCAATGATTAAACGTTACCGAGCTAAAGGGAATGTTTATGACGTTGTATAACCCACACATATATAAAGTTTAAGTACTCGTGCCTAGTATGTAAAAGATAAAATCCGCATGTATTCTCAGTTCCCAAAATAAGTTTAAAGTAAAAAGGGAATGTTATAACTCACAATGATAATGTAGTCGTAAAGTCGGTTCGGAAAAGGTGTGCAAGTAATCGGTCCGAAGGTCCTCAACCTAAGTCAAATAGTACTAAGTCAGTAAATCGTCCAAAAAGGTTTAAAAGTATGTAAATAAGGTCTTAAGGGTCATCATCATTCATCATTTAACAAAAGGTGTAAAGTAGGTTTCGTTCATGAAAGTAGTTTAAAACAAAAGCTGATTTTGATCAGTCACCACGGCCTCTACCCTTACTGAATTAAGGTGAGACCAGTGGCCATGGCTCCATATATGAGTCCCTTAAGTGTGATAAAATTTAAAGAAGCAAACTCGTCTTCTTTTAACCGTGGTGACGGTTTAAGTGCCAGTAGGTCTGAAATTTCTGCACAACGTTAAAAGGACCTAGTGACGATCGGAGGACCATAAATCCTAAAACGTAACTCGGATGAAGACGAGTCTTAAATGAAAAGTTATCTACTCAAAAATATCTATTTGAAAATCATAATCACAACAGCCCAGGTCTAATGGTCTGTTACAGAATCACCAAAACAGTAGGTAGAAGACAGTAAACATGTAGTGACCCGAACTTTTCCATGTTTATATATATTAATTGAGATTGATGTTTACATGATTAAATGTTTCCAACATGTTAAGCAATCAAACTTGTTAAGACTTGATTAATTGAAATAGGTTTCATATAGACAATTGACCACCCAAGTTGACTGGTGATTCACGAACGTTAAAACTTGTAAAAAAACTATATGATGACATATATATGGTTATATATATAGTTAACATGATATTATGATAAGTAAACATATCATTAATTATATTAACAATGAACTACATATGTAAAAACAAGACTACTAACTTAATGATTTTGAAACGAGACATATTTGTAACGTTTATCGTTGTAACGACATTTAATGTATATATATCATATTAAGAGATATTCGTACATCATAATATCATGATAATATAATAATTTAAAATCTCTTTTGTTATTATAAACATTGGGTTAACAACATTTAACAAGATCGTTAACCTAAAGGTTTCAAAACAACACTTACATGTAACGACTAACGATGACTTAACGACTCAGTTAAAATGTATATACATGTAGTGTTTTAATATGTATTTATACACTTTTGAAAGACTTCAATACACTTATCAAAATACTTCTACTTAACAAAAATGCTTACAATTACATTCTCGTTCAGTTTCATCAACAATTCTACTCGTATGCACCCGTATTCGTACTCGTACAATACACAGCTTTTAGATGTATGTACTATTGGTATATACACTCCAATGATCAGCTCTTAGCAGCCCATGTGAGTCACCTAACACATGTGGGAACCATCATTTGGCAACTAGCATGAAATATCTCATAAGATTACAAAAATATGAGTAATCATTCATGACTTATTTACATGAAAACAAAATTACATATCCTTTATATCTAATCCATACACCAATGACCAAAAACACCTACAAACACTTTCATTCTTCAATTTTCTTCATCTAATTGAACTCTCTCAAGTTCTATCTTCAAGTTCTAAGTGTTCTTCATAAATTCCAAAAGTTCTAGTTTCATAAAATCAAGAATACTTTCAAGTTTGCTAGCTCACTTCCAATCTTGTAAGGTGATCATCCAACCTCAAGAAATCTTTGTTTCTTACAGTAGGTTATCATTCTAATACAAGGTAATAATCATATTCAAACTTTGGTTCAATTTCTATAACTATAACAATCTTATTTCAAGTGATGATCTTACTTGAACTTGTTTTCGTGTCATGATTTTGCTTCAAGAACTTTGAGCCATCCAAGGATCCATTGAAGCTAGATCCATTTTTCTCTTTTCCAGTAGGTTCATCCAAGGAACTTAAGGTAGTAATGATGTTCATAACATCATTCGATTCATACATATAAAGCTATCTTATTCGAAGGTTTAAACTTGTAATCACTAGAACATAGTTTAGTTAATTCTAAACTTGTTCACAAACAAAAGTTAATCCTTCTAACTTGACTTTTAAAATCAACTAAACACATGTTCTATATCTATATGATATGCTAACTTAATGATTTAAAACCTGGAAACACGAAAAACACCGTAAAACCGGATTTACGCCGTCGTAGTAACACCGCGGGCTGTTTTGGGTTAGTTAATTAAAAACTATGATAAACTTTGATTTAAAAGTTGTTATTCTGAGAAAATGATTTTTATTATGAACATGAAACTATATCCAAAAATTATGGTTAAACTCAAAGTGGAAGTATGTTTTCGAAAATGGTCATCTAGACGTCGTTCTTTCGACTGAAATGACTACCTTTACAAAAACGACTTGTAACTTATTTTTCCGACTAGAAACCTATACTTTTTTTGTTTAGATTCATAAAATAGAGTTCAATATGAAACCATAACAATTTGATTCACTCAAAACGGATTTAAAATGAAGAAGTTATGGGTAAAACAAGATTGGATAATTTTTCTCATTTTAGCTACGTGAAAATTGGTAACAAATTTATTCCAACCATAACTTAATCAACTTGTATTATATATTATGTAATCTTGAGATACCATAGACACGTATACAATGTTTCGACCTATCATGTCGACACATCTATATATATTTCGGAACAACCATAGACACTCTATATGTGAATGTTGGAGTTAGCTATACAGGGTTGAGGTTGATTCCAAAATATATATAGTTTGAGTTGTGATCAATACTGAGATACGTATACACTGGGTCGTGGATTGATTCAAGATAATACTTATCGATTTATTTCTGTACATCTAACTGTGGACAACTAGTTGTAGGTTACTAACGAGGACAGCTGACTTAATAAACTTAAAACATCAAAATATATTAAAAGTGTTGTAAATATATTTTGAACATACTTTGATATATATGTATATATTGTTATAGGTTCGTGAATCAACCAGTGGCCAAGTCTTACTTCCCGACGAAGTAAAAATCTGTGAAAGTGAGTTATAGTCCCACTTTTAAAATCTAATATTTTTGGGATGAGAATACATGCAGGTTTTATAAATGATTTACAAAATAGACACAAGTACGTGAAACTACATTCTATGGTTGAATTATCGAAATCGAATATGCCCCTTTTTATTAAGTCTGGTAATCTAAGAATTAGGGAACAGACACCCTAATTGACGCGAATCCTAAAGATAGATCTATTGGGCCTAACAAACCCCATCCAAAGTACCGGATGCTTTAGTACTTCGAAATTTATATCATATCCGAAGGGTGTCCCGGAATGATGGGGATATTCTTATATATGCATCTTGTTATTGTCGGTTACCAGGTGTTCACCATATGAATGATTTTTATCTCTATGTATGGGATGTGTATTGAAATATGAAATCTTGGGGTCTATTGTTACGATTTGATATATATAGGTTAAACCTATAACTCACCAACATTTTTGTTGACGTTTTAAGCATGTTTATTCTCAGGTGATTATTAAGAGCTTCCGCTGTCGCATACTTAAATAAGGACAAGATTTGGAGTCCATGCTTGTATGATATTGTGTAAAAACTGCATTCAAGAAACTTATTTTGTTGTAACATATTTGTATTGTAAACCATTATGTAATGGTCGTGTGTAAACAGGATATTTTAGATTATCATTATTTGATAATCTACGTAAAGCTTTTTAAACCTTTATTGATGAAATAAAGGTTATGGTTTGTTTAAAAATGAATGCAGTCTTTGAAAAACGTCTCATATAGAGGTCAAAACCTCGCAACGAAATCAATTAATATGGAACGTTTTTAATCAATAAGAACGGGACATTTCAGTTGGTATCAGAGCGTTGGTCTTAGAGAACCAGAAAATTTGCATTAGTGTGTCTTATCGAGTTTGTTAGGATGCATTAGTGAGTCTGGACTTCGACCGTGTTTTCTTTAAAAATGATTGCTTAACATTTTTGTTGGAAACTATATATTTTTAACATATGAATATTATGTGATATATTAATCTCTTAACGTGTTTGATATTATGTGATAGATGTCTACCTCTAGAACAAGTCCCATTGACTCACCTAATAATAATGAAGAGTCAAATGTAAATTGGAATGATTTGTGGACTGATTCACAAGTTCCCGAAGAGGAACCGGAAGAAGAGTCGGAACCGGAAGAAGAATCGGAACTGGAAGAAGAATCGGAACCGGATGAAGAAATAGAACCGGTGGGGGAAATAATAAAACGGTTAAGTAAAAGAAAATCCTCAACCAACCGACCAAAGTTAATTATGGTCAATGGTGTTTCCGCCAAGGAAGCAAAATATTGGGAGGATTACCAATTCTCCGATGAATCAGATTCCGACGAGAATTCCGATGATGTTATAGAAATTACCCCAACTGAATTTAAAAAGGCAAAAGAAAATAATAAGGGAAAGGGCATAAAAATAGAGAAATCTAATTCCAACCCCGATGAACTTTATATGTATCGTCAACCCCCGAAGTCCTTAAGTTGTAACAATGACCCGGGAACCTCTAAACCACCAGGTTTTTCTAAACCAATGTGGACAACGACGGCTCGTATTATGGGAACATCATATATCCCTAGAAACTTGGCAAAACGAACCAAAACCGAAGAAGAAGAAACGAGCGAGTCGGAATAAGATAGTCGTATTCGTGTGGTGTAATATATGTAATATAGTGTTCTTATGCTTTATGATATATGTAAAAATTGCTTGTATTAATAAGTATTTTTTTATGAAACTAACTCTTGTCTATTTTACAGTTTAAAAACACAAAATGGATAGACAACCCAATATTTTAAGAGACCTACCCGGAGACATGATTGATGAAATCTTGTCTAGAGTCGGCCAGAATTCTTCGGCACAACTATTTAAGGCGAGATCAGTTTGTAAGACATTCGAAGAACGTTCCAAGAATGTCTTGGTTTATAAGAGACTTTTGTTTGAAAGATGGGGGATATCACATTGGGAAACCCATAAGTTACGATGTGTTTACTTTGAGGCATATATTGCGGGGAACCCAAATGCTATTTTACGCAACGGGTTAAGAAATTATTTTGACTCAATATATCCGAATATTGGACTTCGTGATTTAGAAAAAGCGGCTAACATGCAACATAAAGAAGCATGTTATGCTTACGGATTAGTAATGTTCGCTTCTCACCAAAGTGAGAACAAGAACATCGGGCTACAACTATTAAACAAAACGTTTCCACAAGTGACGGAGTCGGTAATTGGGGTAAGAAATGAGGTTTTTAGATTGTTACGGGACTGTTGGACATTACGTAACCCTCGTCCCTTTGATGACGTTACAACACGCTGTCTTATCAACGGCCATAACGGTTATGTTGCACAAGACCAAGGATGGGAAGTAGTCCTAGTAAAACCAGAATGCATGACTTGTTTCTGGACGTATGAATTACGTGTCTTTATTGCCTTTGCTGAACGACTTGTGTACTAGCTAGAATTGTCTTCACAACTATCTTGTATCAAAGTTATTGTGTGCTATATTTCATGCTTTATGTAAAATAAGCGGTATTGTAAGTTTGTAAAATATTGTATAAAAGTTTGAACGCGAAATATTATTATAATCAGTTTTTCATATAGAATTGTAGTAGTTGAATTGTATATTAGCTACTAAGTATGAACTTAACGGGTAGGTACTACCCGAATTTAAACTTATAAAACGCTAATATGAAGAAAAAGCTTTTATAAATGAGTTCATATTATGCTACGAAATACTATTAACTACTCTTAATATTCTGTATGATTAACTTGTTCCATTTAACTATTTTGAAGGAAATGGCACCGACTACTCGACACACCGTGAATATGAATGAAGAGGAATTCCGTACTTTTCTAGCTTCAAACATAGCCGCAGTACAAGCTGCGCTACATACCAACAATAACCTTGGATCTAGCAGTACAGGAAATCGTGTAGGATGCACCTACAAAGAATTCACTGCCTGCAAACCTTTGGAATTTGATGGAACCGAAGGACCGATCGGATTGAAACGGTGGACCGAGAAGGTTGAATCGGTGTTTGCCATAAGTAAGTGTACTGAAGAGGACAAAGTGAAGTACGCTACGCATACCTTCACAGGTTCTGCGTTAACATGGTGGAATACCTATCTAGAGCAAGTGGGACAAGACGATGCGTACGCACTACCGTGGTCAGCATTCAAGCACTTGATGAACGAGAAGTACCGTCCCAGAACCGAGGTCAATAAGCTCAAGACAGAACTTAGAGGGTTACGAACCCAAGGATTTGATATTACCACGTACGAAAGACGATTCACAGAATTGTGCCTATTGTGTCCGGGAGCATTCGAAGATGAGGAAGAGAAGATCGACGCGTTTGTGAAAGGATTACCGGAAAGAATCCAAGAAGATATAAGTTCACACGAGCCCGCCTCCATACAACAGGCATGTAGAATGGCTCACAAACTAGTGAACCAGATTGAAGAAAGAATTAAAGAACAGACTGCTGAAGAGGCCAATGTGAAGCAAGTCAAAAGAAAGTGGGAGGAAAACGGTGATAAGAATCACCAATACAACAACAACAGCAATTACAACAATAATCGCAACAATTATCCCAACAATCGCAACATCAATCGCAACTACAACAAACGGCCCAACAACAACAACAACAACAACAGCAACTACAACAATCATCCCAACAACAATAATAACCGCAACAACAACAACAATCAGAAGCAACTATGCCAAAGGTGTGAAAAGAATCACTCGGGGTTCTGCACCAAATTTTGCAACAAATGTAAAAGAAATGGTCATAGCGCGGCGAAGTGTGAGGTCTACGGACCAGGGGTTAATAGAACGAAAGGAACAAATGGTGTCGGAACGAGTAATGGCGGAGCAAGTAGTGTCGGAGCAAGTTATGCCAATGTGGTTTGTTATAAATGTGGAAAATCGGGCCACATTATTAGAAATTGCCCGAACCAGGAGAACACGAATGGACAAGGCCGCGGAAGAGTTTTCAATATTAATACGGCAGAGGCACAAGAAGACCCGGAGCTTGTTACGGGTACGTTTCTTATTGACAATAAATCTGCTTACGTTTTATTTGATTCGGGTGCGGATAGAAGCTATATGAGTAGAGATTTTTGTGCTAAATTAAGTTGTCCATTGACGCCTTTGGATAGTAAATTTTTACTCGAATTAGCAAATGGTAAATTAATTTCAGCAGATAATATATGTCGGAATCGAGAAATTAAACTGGTTAGCGAAACATTTAAGATTGATTTGATACCAGTAGAGTTAGGGAGTTTTGATGTGATAATCGGTATGGACTGGTTGAAAGAAGTGAAAGCAGAGATCGTTTGTTACAAAAATGCAATTCGCATTATACGAGAAAAAGGAAAACCCTTAATGGTGTACGGAGAAAAGGGCAACACGAAGCTACATCTTATTAGTAATTTGAAGGCACAAAAACTAATAAGAAAAGGTTGCTATGCTGTTCTAGCACACGTCGAGAAAGTACAAACTGAAGAAAAGAGCATCAATGATGTTCCCATTGCAAAAGAATTTCCCGATGTATTTCCGAAAGAATTACCGGGATTACCCCCACATCGATCCGTTGAATTTCAAATAGATCTTGTACCAGGAGCTGCACCAATAGCTCGTGCTCCTTACAGACTCGCACCCAGCGAGATGAAAGAACTGCAAAGCCAATTACAAGAACTTTTAGAGCGTGGTTTCATTCGACCAAGCACATCACCGTGGGGAGCTCCTGTTTTGTTTGTCAAGAAGAAAGATGGTACATTCAGGTTGTGTATCGACTACCGAGAGTTGAACAAACTTACCATCAAGAACCGCTACCCACTACCGAGAATCGACGACTTATTTGATCAACTACAAGGCTCGTCTGTTTATTCAAAGATTGACTTACGTTCCGGGTATCATCAAATGCGGGTGAAAGAAGATGATATTCCAAAGACTGCTTTCAGAACACGTTACGGTCATTACGAGTTTATGGTCATGCCGTTTGGTTTAACTAATGCACCAGCTGTGTTCATGGACCTTATGAACCGAGTGTGTGGACCATACCTTGACAAGCTTGTCATTGTTTTCATTGATGACATACTTATTTACTCAAAGAATGACCAAGAACACGGTGAACATTTGAGAAAGGTGTTAGAAGTATTGAGGAAGGAAGAATTGTACGCTAAGTTTTCAAAGTGTGCATTTTGGTTGGAAGAAGTTCAATTCCTCGGTCACATAGTGAACAAAGAAGGTATTAAGGTGGATCCGGCAAAGATAGAAACTGTTGAAAAGTGGGAAACCCCAAAAACTCCAAAACACATACGCCAGTTTTTAGGACTTGCTGGTTACTACAGAAGGTTCATCCAGGACTTTTCCAGAATAGCAAAACCCTTGACTGCATTAACGCATAAAGGGAAGAAATTTGAATGGAATGATGAACAAGAGAAAGCGTTTCAGTTATTGAAGAAAAAGCTAACTACGGCACCTATATTGTCATTGCCTGAAGGGAATGATGATTTTGTGATTTATTGTGACGCATCAAAGCAAGGTCTCGGTTGTGTATTAATGCAACGAACGAAGGTGATTGCTTATGCGTCTAGACAATTGAAGATTCACGAACAAAATTATACGACGCATGATTTGGAATTAGGCGCGGTTGTTTTTGCATTAAAGACTTGGAGGCACTACTTATATGGGGTCAAAAGTATTATATATACCGACCACAAAAGTCTTCAACACATATTTAATCAGAAACAACTGAATATGAGGCAGCGTAGGTGGATTGAATTATTGAATGATTACGATTTTGAGATTCGTTACCACCCGGGGAAGGCAAATGTGGTAGCCGATGCCTTGAGCAGGAAGGACAGAGAACCCATTCGAGTAAAATCTATGAATATAATGATTCATAATAACATTACTACTCAAATAAAGGAGGCGCAACAAGGAGTTTTAAAAGAGGGAAATTTAAAGGATGAAATACCCAAAGGATCGGAGAAGCATCTTAATATTCGGGAAGACGGAACCCGATATAGGGCTGAAAGGATTTGGGTACCAAAATTTGGAGATATGAGAGAAATGGTACTTAGAGAAGCTCATAAAACCAGATACTCAATACATCCTGGAACGGGAAAGATGTACAAGGATCTCAAGAAACATTTTTGGTGGCCGGGTATGAAAGCCGATGTTGCTAAATACGTAGAGAATGTTTGACGTGTTCTAAGGTTAAAGCTGAGCATCAGAAACCATCAGGTCTACTTCAACAACCCGAAATCCCGGAATGGAAATGGGAAAACATTACCATGGATTTCATCACTAAATTGCCAAGGACTGCAAGTGGTTTTGATACTATTTGGGTAATAGTTGATCGTCTCACCAAATCAGCACACTTCCTACCAATAAGAGAAGATGACAAGATGGAGAAGTTAGCACGACTGTATTTGAAGGAAGTCATCTCCAGACATGGAATACCAATCTCTATTATCTCTGATAGGGATGGCAGATTTATTTCAAGATTCTGGCAGACATTACAGCAAGCATTAGGAACTCGTCTAGACATGAGTACTGCCTATCATCCACAAACTGATGGGCAGAGCAAAAGGACGATACAAACGCTTGAAGACATGCTACGAGCATGTGTTATTGATTTCGGAAACAGTTGGGATCGACATCTACCGTTAGCAGAATTTTCCTACAACAACAGCTACCATTCAAGCATTGAGATGGCGCCGTTTGAAGCACTTTATGGTAGAAAGTGCAGGTCTCCGATTTGTTGGAGTGAAGTGGGGGATAGACAGATTACGAGTCCGGAGATTATACAAGAAACTACCGAGAAGATCATCCAAATTCAACAACGGTTGAAAACCGCCCAAAGTCGACAAAAGAGCTACGCTGACATTAAAAGAAAAGATATAGAATTTGAAATTGGAGAGATGGTCATGCTTAAAGTTGCACCTTGGAAAGGCGTTGTTCGATTTGGTAAACGAGGGAAATTAAATCCAAGGTATATTGGACCATTCAAGATTATTGATCGTGTCGGACCAGTAGCTTACCGACTTGAGTTACCTCAACAACTCGCGGCTGTACATAACACTTTCCACGTCTCGAATTTGAAGAAATGTTTTGCTAAAGAAGATCTCACTATTCCGTTAGATGAAATCCAAATCAACGAAAAACTCCAATTCATCGAAGAACCCGTCGAAATAATGGATCGTGAGGTTAAAAGACTTAAGCAAAACAAGATACCAATTGTTAAGGTTCGATGGAATGCTCGTAGAGGACCCGAGTTCACCTGGGAGCGTGAAGATCAGATGAAGAAGAAATACCCGCATCTATTTCCAGAAGATTCGTCAACACCTTCAACAGCTTAAAATTTCGGGACAAAATTTATTTAACGGGTAGGTACTGTAGTGACCCGAACTTTTCCATGTTTATATATATTAATTGAGATTGATGTTTACATGATTAAATGTTTCCAACATGTTAAGCAATCAAACTTGTTAAGACTTGATTAATTGAAATAGGTTTCATATAGACAATTGACCACCCAAGTTGACCGGTGATTCACGAACGTTAAAACTTGTAAAAAAACTATATGATGACATATATATGGTTATATATATAGTTAACATGATATTATGATAAGTAAACATATCATTAATTATATTAACAATGAACTACATATGTAAAAACAAGACTACTAACTTAATGATTTTGAAACGAGACATATTTGTAACGTTTATCGTTGTAACGACATTTAATGTATATATATCATATTAAGAGATATTCGTACATCATAATATCATGATAATATAATAATTTAAAATCTCTTTTGTTATTATAAACATTGGGTTAACAACATTTAACAAGATCGTTAACCTAAAGGTTTCAAAACAACACTTACATGTAACGACTAACGATGACTTAACGACTCAGTTAAAATGTATATACATGTAGTGTTTTAATATGTATTTATACACTTTTGAAAGACTTCAATACACTTATCAAAATACTTCTACTTAAAAAAAATGCTTACAATTACATTCTCGTTCAGTTTCATCAACAATTCTACTCGTATGCACCCGTATTCGTACTCGTACAATACACAGCTTTTAGATGTATGTACTATTGGTATATACACTCCAATGATCAGCTCTTAGCAGCCCATGTGAGTCACCTAACACATGTGGGAACCATCATTTGGCAACTAGCATGAAATATCTCATAAGATTACAAAAATATGAGTAATCATTCATGACTTATTTACATGAAAACAAAATTACATATCCTTTATATCTAATCCATACACCAATGACCAAAAACACCTACAAACACTTTCATTCTTCAATTTTCTTCATCTAATTGAACTCTCTCAAGTTCTATCTTCAAGTTCTAAGTGTTCTTCATAAATTCCAAAAGTTCTAGTTTCATAAAATCAAGAATACTTTCAAGTTTGCTAGCTCACTTCCAATCTTGTAAGGTGATCATCCAACCTCAAGAAATCTTTGTTTCTTATAGTAGGTTATCATTCTAATACAAGGTAATAATCATATTCAAACTTTGGTTCAATTTCTATAACTATAACAATCTTATTTCAAGTGATGATCTTACTTGAACTTGTTTTCGTGTCATGATTTTGCTTCAAGAACTTTGAGCCATCCAAGGATCCATTGAAGCTAGATCCATTTTTCTCTTTTCCAGTAGGTTCATCCAAGGAACTTAAGGTAGTAATGATGTTCATAACATCATTCGATTCATACATATAAAGCTATCTTATTCGAAGGTTTAAACTTGTAATCACTAGAACATAGTTTAGTTAATTCTAAACTTGTTCACAAACAAAAGTTAATCCTTCTAACTTGACTTTTAAAATCAACTAAACACATGTTCTATATCTATATGATATGCTAACTTAATGATTTAAAACCTGGAAACACGAAAAACACCGTAAAACCGGATTTACGCCGTCGTAGTAACACCGCGGGCTGTTTTGGGTTAGTTAATTAAAAACTATGATAAACTTTGATTTAAAAGTTGTTATTCTGAGAAAATGATTTTTATTATGAACATGAAACTATATCCAAAAATTATGGTTAAACTCAAAGTGGAAGTATGTTTTCTAAAATGGTCATCTAGACGTCGTTCTTTCGACTGAAATGACTACCTTTACAAAAACGACTTGTAACTTATTTTTCCGACTAGAAACCTATACTTTTTTTGTTTAGATTCATAAAATAGAGTTCAATATGAAACCATAGCAATTTGATTCACTCAAAACGGATTTAAAATGAAGAAGTTATGGGTAAAACAAGATTGGATAATTTTTCTCATTTTAGCTACGTGAAAATTGGTAACAAATTTATTCCAACCATAACTTAATCAACTTGTATTATATATTATGTAATCTTGAAATACCATAGACACGTATACAATGTTTCGACCTATCATGTCGACACATCTATATATATTTCGGAACAACCATAGACACTCTATATGTGAATGTTGGAGTTAGCTATACAGGGTTGAGGTTGATTCCAAAATATATATAGTTTGAGTTGTGATCAATACTGAGATACGTATACACTGGGTCGTGGATTGATTCAAGATAATACTTATCGATTTATTTCTGTACATCTAACTGTGGACAACTAGTTGTAGGTTACTAACGAGGACAGCTGACTTAATAAACTTAAAACATCAAAATATATTAAAAGTGTTGTAAATATATTTTGAACATACTTTGATATATATGTATATATTGTTATAGGTTCGTGAATCAACCAGTGGCCAAGTCTTACTTCCCGACGAAGTAAAAATCTGTGAAAGTGAGTTATAGTCCCACTTTTAAAATCTAATATTTTTGGGATGAGAATACATGCAGGTTTTATAAATGATTTACAAAATAGACACAAGTACGTGAAACTACATTCTATGGTTGAATTATCGAAATCGAATATGCCCCTTTTTATTAAGTCTGGTAATCTAAGAATTAGGGAACAGACACCCTAATTGACGCGAATCCTAAAGATAGATCTATTGGGCCTAACAAACCCCATCCAAAGTACCGGATGCTTTAGTACTTCGAAATTTATATCATATCCGAAGGGTGTCCCGGAATGATGGGGATATTCTTATATATGCATCTTGTTATTGTCGGTTACCAGGTGTTCACCATATGAATGATTTTTATCTCTATGTATGGGATGTGTATTGAAATATGAAATCTTGGGGTCTATTGTTACGATTTGATATATATAGGTTAAACCTATAACTCACCAACATTTTTGTTGACGTTTTAAGCATGTTTATTCTCAGGTGATTATTAAGAGCTTCCGCTGTCGCATACTTAAATAAGGACAAGATTTGGAGTCCATGCTTGTATGATATTGTGTAAAAACTGCATTCAAGAAACTTATTTTGTTGTAACATATTTGTATTGTAAACCATTATGTAATGGTCGTGTGTAAACAGGATATTTTAGATTATCATTATTTGATAATCTACGTAAAGCTTTTTAAACCTTTATTGATGAAATAAAGGTTATGGTTTGTTTAAAAATGAATGCAGTCTTTGAAAAACGTCTCATATAGAGGTCAAAACCTCGCAACGAAATCAATTAATATGGAACGTTTTTAATCAATAAGAACGGGACATTTCAAAACAGAAAATAATGGGTTCCGGTGCTCGATGCTTATCACGGTTCTCATCCTTGATGCATATAGCTTCAAGTGTACAACTCATTGATGTGTTTGCATCATCTTGACCAAGATTTGACCATCATATCTCAAGTGCAAGTCTAAGACATGAAGCACAACTCACTTAAGTGTTGCAATCGTTTTGATGAACCAAAGTTACATCAAAGTCTTAGATCTAACACATACATGAACTTTAAAGCTAATAACAAGTTACAAACATGAAAGTAAATTAACTAATCAAGATCTTAAGATGTAGAACATAGTTCTTAGTTAGATCTTGAAGATCCAAGACTCAAAAGTGTAGATCAAGCATAAGTATACAAAGTTATATTTAAAGAAAACTTATTTGTGTGTTCTTGAACTTTCAAGGTTGACTTTTAGTTCAAGATTAATGAGATCAAGGCTAACTTGTAGTACTTGACCATTTAAACTAACAAACATGGAATTAAAGTGCAAGTAAATAAAATAACAAACTAATTTAAACAAGTTAATGAGTTCATGTGTTGCATACTTTAAAGATTCAAGCCTAAGCTTGTTCTTTAAGGAAAGTAAACTTTAAAGTTTATTTCATGAATCACAAGTATGCTTTCAACACATGAACTTTGATCATTTGAAACAATATATGTAGAACATAAACTAGTAAGTTTAGTTCTTGGGTGTTCTTGAAATTACAAGATAGATGAAGAAAGAAACTAGTTAGTTTGATTCTTGGAACTAAGTAAGTAACTACAACTAGTAACAAAACAATAACAAACAAGCAATCAAACAACATGTAACAAAAGATGATGATTATGGGTTGTATAAATTCGGTTTTAAGAAGAAAAGAGGAAGAGAAAAAGTCTTCAAGATTACTTACAAGAACTAGAGAAAAAGTGAGAGAGAAAGAGTTGTAAGTATGAGAGTGTTTTGGAAATGAGAAGTAAATGAAAGATACTAGTGAACATGTAGTAAAAAAAATGAAAACTCTCCCCTTAACTAGTGAAGGCCAACGGTTTGGAGTGTGGGAAGGGAGGAGAAGAAAGTTCAATGGTTACATACTTGTAAAGCCTTACAAAAGTTGGATAATAGATGGTTGTTCATGGGAAAGATGTCTAATTAGATTCCAATTGTTCTTAGACTAACTAGTTACATCTAAAATGATACTTACATGTAGTAGCAATGGGATAGTTAATCCATTAAGGTGTAGGGTGGGTTTACAAGCCCATATTCAAGAGTCCATTACACTAATCAAAGCCCAAGTTCAATAATTAACAAATAAAGTCCAACAAAAGCCCAAGTAATTAACCAACAACCTTAGTTAATTAAAATGATTAATAAAACTAATCATGAATGTAAATAATATGTGAAAATATTATTCGTGTAAGTTCCGGGTGTCACAAAGACGTTTCGGGCAATTAAAGTCAAGTTCGGGCAATCATGGCAACATGAAAATGTAATGACATACATTCGTTTAATCACACGTATTAATAATAATTATAATTAATAAATAAATGTTGAAAAATCCAGGGTCGTTACATTACCCACCTGTTAAAGAAAATTTCGTCCCGAAATTTAAGCTGAGGTAGATGGAGGAGTCGGGAAAAGGTGAGGATACCTCCGCATCATTTGATCCTCTCGCTCCCAAGTAAACTCAGGTCCTCGTTTGGCATTCCATCGTACTCGTACAATCAGAATCTTGTTGCGTTTCAAAGTTTTGATCTCACGATCCATAATTTCAACAGGTTCTTCCACAAAGTGGAGTTTGTCGTCAATTGTAAGTTCTTCAAGTGGTATGATAAGTTCAGGTGCAGCAAGACACTTCTTCAAGTTTGACACATGGAAGGTAGGATGAACTGAGCTCAATTGTGCTGGTAGATCCAAATGGTATGCAACGGGTCCAACACGTTCCAAGATTTCAAAAGGACCAATGTACCGTGGGTTTAACTTTCCACGTTTTCCAAAACGAATCACACCTTTCCAAGATGCAACCTTCAACATTACAAGATCACCAACGTTGAATTCAAAGTCCTTACGTTTAAGATCGGCATAACTCTTTTGACGATCGCGGGCAGTCTTAAGTCTAGCTTGAATCTGAGCAATCTTCTCCGTTGTTTCATGGACTACCTCGGGTCCGGTGATTTGCTTTTCGCCTACTTCGGCCCAACAAATAGGAGATCGGCACTTGCGGCCATATAATGCTTCAAAAGGTGCGGCATTAATGCTCGAGTGATAACTGTTGTTGTACGAGAATTCGGCTAGTGGCAAATGCCTTTCCCAGGCTTTTCCAAAATCAATGACACGTGCACGCAACATGTCTTCCAACGTCTGAATCGTTCATTCACTTTGTCCGTCAGTCTAAGGGTGATAAGCAGTACTCATGTCAAGACGAGTTCCCATGGCTTCTTGCAAAGAACACCAAAGTCTAGAGGCAAAACGGGGATCGTAATCTGAGATGATCGATAAAGGTACACCGTGATAAGATACAACCTCCTTGATGTATAATTGAGCAAGTCTTTCCATTGTATCTGTTTCCTTCATCGCTAGGAGTGTGCAGATTTGGTGAGGCGGTCAACAATAACCTAAATAGTATCGTATCCGTCCACCGTCTTTGGTAGCTTGGTGATGAAATCCATTGTGATCCTTTCCCACTTCCATTGTGGGATCTCCGGTTGCTGAAGTAACCCAGAAGGTCTCTGATGCTCGGCTTTAACCTTCGAGCAAGTCAAACACTTACCAACATAAGTCGCAACGTCCTTCTTAAGATTCGGCCACCAATACTGTTCTTTAAGGTCGTGGTACATTTTGCCCGCTCCAGGATGAATCAAATATCTCGATTTATGTGCTTCATCAAGTATCAGGTTCCGTAAATCTCCATAATAAGGTACCCAAATTCTTCCGGCATAACATCGGAGTCCAGATTCCCTAACCTCGAATCGAGAGACAAGTATGTTCAAATGTTCGTGAGATATGTTCTCCTCCTTGAGAGCCTCATCTTGGGCTACTCTGATCTGGCTGTTGAGGTTCGAATGGATGGTGATGTTCAGAGCCCTAACACGAAGAGGTGCCGTCCTCTCCTTTCGGCTTAAAGCGTCAGCTACAACATTGGCCTTGCCAGGGTGATAACAGAGTTCACAATCGTAGTCGTTGAGCGTCTTAATCCATCGATGATGTCTCATATTCAGTTGCTTCTGATCAAAGATGTGCTGGAGACTCTTGTGATCGGTGAAGATAGTGCTCTTAGTTCCATACAAATAGTGTCTCCACAATTTGAGTGCAAAGACAATGGCTCCAAGTTCAAGATCGTGAGTAATGTAGTTCCGCTCGTGGATCTTCAGTTGTCGGGAGGCATAAGCGATAACCTTTGATCGTTGCATCAGTACACAACCAAAACCACTCTTCGATGCATCACAATAAACAACAAAGTCATCACTGCCCTCAGGAAGTGATAGGATAGGTGCGGTGGTTAACTTCTTCTTCAAAGTTTGAAATGCTGATTCGTGTGCGGGTTCCTAAATGAACTTCTTACCCTTGTGAGTCAGCGCGGTCAAAGGACGCGCAATCAGAGAGAAACCTTCGATAAACCTTCGGTAACAACCGGTGAGACCTAGGAATTGGCGAATATGCATTGGAGTAGTGGGGGTCTCCCACTTGCTGATGGCTTCAATCTTGGCAGGATCAACTTTGATACCCTGGTCGCTCACAACATGACCCAGAAATTGAACTTCCTTCAACCAAAATTCACACTTGGAGAATTTGGCATAAAGTTGCTCTTGTCTCAAGAGTTCAAGTACTAGCCGGAGGTGTTGCTCATGTTCTTCTTCATTTTTGGAGTAGATGAGGATATCATCTATGAAGACGATAACAAACTTGTCCAGGTACGGCTTGCAGACACGATTCATAAGGTCCATGAACACGGCAGGTGCATTTGTCAAACCGAATGGCATCACGAGAAACTCATAATGACTGTAACGGGTCCTGAATGCAGTTTTCATCACGTCACTTTCCTTCACCCTCAACTGGTGATAACCGGATCGTAAATCGATCTTTGAGTAAACGCTCGATCCTTGTAGTTGATCAAAAAGATCGTCAATTCGTGGAAGAGGATACCGATTCTTGATTGTCAATTTGTTGAGTTCACGGTAGTCGATACACATATGGAAGGATCCATCCTTCTTCTTCACAAATAACACAGGTGCGCCCCAAGGCGAGAAACTTGGTTGAATAAATCCTCGATCAAGTAGTTCTTGTAGTTGGCTTTGTAATTCTTGCATCTCGGAAGGTGCGAGTCTATAAGGTGCGCGAACTACAGGTGCAGCTCCTGGCACTAAGTCAATTTGAAACTCTACTGCTCTCTGCGGCGGAAATCCAGGCAATTCCTCTGGGAAGACATCGGAAAATTCGTTCACAATTCGAACGTCGTTCACGCCCTTCACCTCAGTTTCCACCACTTTCACATGTGCTAGGACAGCAAAACGTCCCTTCTTCATAATCTTTTGTGCTTTCACGCAACTAATGAGGTTCAACTTCGAGGTACATCTCTCTCCATAGATAACCAGTGGTTCGCCATCTCCTTGTGGTATGCGAAGTGCTTTATCTCCACAGATAATATCGGCCTTTATCTTGCTCAACCAATCCATACCGACTATCACGTCAAAACTTCCCAGTTTGATAGGTATCAAGTCAATTTCGAAATCTAAACCAGCTATGTTGATAATCGCTCCACGACTAATATGGTCAACTTTCTCAAGTTTTCCATTGGCGACCTCGACTAGCATACTCTCTTTTAACGGGACTAATGACCAATTAATCTTATCGCAAAAATGTCTACATACATAACTTCTATCCGCAACAGTATCAAACAAGACAGAAGCTAAAAGATTGTTGATTTTGAATATATCTGTCACCAAGTCGGGGTTTTCGCGTGCGTCCCTTGCATTAACATTGAAAGCTCTAGCGCGGGGTGGTCCGCCGTCTTTTCGCTTGTTTGGGCACGCATTTCTGAAATGGCCCGTCTGCCCGCATTCGTAACACTTCTTCGGCCCTGTGGGGTTCGGCTTCCCATTCAAAGTGGTGACCTTGCAGTCTTTTCCAACATGCCCAGACCGTTGGCACTTCTCGTAGACAACATTGCAATACCCAGTGTGGTGTTTGTAACACCTCTTGCATTGTGGTAAGGTTCCCTTGTAGTTTGGGTTGGAGTTGGTGTTGTTGTTGGGGTTTCCACCGTTGTTGTGCCTCTTGGCGGGGGTCTGGTCATAGGTTCTCCCCCTGTTGTTGTGGTGGTTGTTGTTGTTGTTATTATCCCACTTTTGCTTTTCGCTACTACCAACTTCAAACTTAGCCTTCTCCGGCTCATCAATAAGAATCTGATTCATAAGGGTGTCCGCCATGCGCATTGCTTCGGGAACATTCGGTGGTTTGGACGGTGTGACATTTCCTTTGATGGACTTAGGGAGTCCCCAGAAGTATCTCTCCATTCGTTTGAATTCCTGGGTGACCATTGTCGGACACATTAGGGCTAGTTCCAAAAATCTCCTGTTGTAACCATCAAGGTCGTTCCCAACGGCCTTTAACTGCATGAATTCGATTTCCATCTTCTGGATTTCGGTTCTCGGACAATACTCATCAATCATAGCTGCTTTGAATTCCTCCCATGGCTTAGCATACACCTCATCAATGCCTTTCGCTTGAGCTAACGTGTTCCACCACGTTAGTGCGCCGTCAGATAGCGTGCAAGATGCAAACTAGGTCTTATTGTCCTCCGAACAGTTGTTAACTCGGAATACTGATTCAAGTTTCTTGAACCATCTGGTGAGACCAACCGGTCCCTTGGTTCCACTGAAGTTATGTGTTTTGCAGCTCTGGAATTCCTTGTAAGTACACCCATTTCGAACGGGTGGGATAACCGGTGGTGGTGGCGGTGGAGCTTGGAGGTTTCTTTCTGCTAGGGCTGCGGCTACACGTTCTTGGATCATCTCTTCAATTTGAGCAGCAGTAGGTGTGGATCGACCGTTAGCCATGGTGTTCTATACAAACATTTTGACTCAAGTCAAAATCCAGCATTTAATATATAATAATATAGTGTATAACAACCAACATGTAAACAGCACAACACATGTTAATTAAGTAACGCAAGTTGATACAAGTACCGCAAAACACCATACAGTAACGCAAGTAGAACACTTGTGCAAAAAGTAACATCACAAAGTTTCCATTCCTTAATAATAATAAGTTTCATACATTTGAATAAGTTTGTACAATACATAAGTGAAATATGAAACTACAACTAGATTACATCATGAAATCTAATACAAAAGGTCCTACGGTGAAGGTGGGTGTAGGATGTCTAAAACCTGAGCCAACTGCTCCTCGAGCTCAGTAACCTGAGCTTGGAGGGTTCCCACCTCCCTTGTCAATTCCTCGACAGTGGGAGATGGTGGGACAGGTGGTGCTGGTGGTGCAGGTGGGCCCGGTGGAGCGGATGGTGCTGGTGCTGCCGATGGTGTGGGTGGAGCGGGTGATGCAGACCACACGAAGCGGGGTGCAGATGTCCCGGCTCCAGAAATAGTCAGCACGTAACAAGGTGCCTTACATATGAGTGGGTCAGTAGGGTACGGCACAAGCCGCTTACGGGCAGTAACCCTCCGACGCCGACCAAAAGCGTCAGTGAAAGCACGACCTCCATTCACCCCTGGAATGACGGTGCCATCAGGACGGTACCGCTTCTTCGGCGGGGTGGAGGGTGCCTGAATAGGTATATCAGCAGGGTCCTCGTCGTCACTGGAGTCTGATGAAGAATCATCTGATGAAGAATCGGCGGATGATGAGTCATCCGAATCATGTGGTGGTGACACGGGTGGCTGAACTGGTAGTCCAAAGGCGGCCAACATCTCTCTGTGTCTGAATGGCGGAATCGGCACTAAACGTCCATCTGGAGTGCGTCGGCACGGCATGCACCTATGGTTACGGAATGGCCCTTCCCCAAACTCTGCGGGGATCACAACTCCACCGATGCGGGGCTGTGACTCCGAGGGTCCGAGAGCAGACGGAGCTGGAATCTCCGTAGGGTCCACGTGTCCATCAGAAGTTGCCACTGGTGCAGGCGGCTGGCTGCTAGTCCCGGAAGATGAAGTACCGGGGTCACTCGTGCGAATCGGGATCGGTGGATCGGCAACGGTGGTAGGTGGAGTAGATGAAGAGTCTAAACTGCCCAAAACACTAGCAGGTGGTACATCCGACATCTGAACAAGGAAAAATAAATTTTCCAAGTCAGTAAGTCATAAAGCAAGCACGTATTAGGCCAACAGTTTAAATCATGTATAACAATAAGTAGCATGGCAATAACAGCAAATCGTACGAAGGTAGCATGCAATCGAAAGCAAGCAATAGCATGCAGTAGTGAAATCATGTAGTAGCATACGGCATATAGCAGTAAAAGCAAGCAGCAGCATGCAGTAAGTTCAGCGGAAACAAGTAAACTAGCAAGTTGTAGATTAGTCCTATTAGTGAATCCTACTCGGGTCGGTCTTAGACTCACTAATGCAACCTAATTCCCTACAACCAATACTCTGATACCAAATGTGATGCCCCGTACAAAACCATCGTGTACGAATCATCAACAACAGGATCATTACAAGGTTAAGTACTATATGCGTGTTCAAAAAGAGTTTGCATTCATAAATAAAGTGATGTCTAAACCAACATCGAATGTTTTACAATTCAAAAGCATGCTTCACTAAGTAGAAGCAAATAATAAGTGTATGTGACCACAATGGTCGTTACAAGTCATAGTTCAAATGTACTAAAGTTTGAATGCAAGATAAAGTAGTTCATGCGATGACAACTCTAAGCAGCGGGTGTCTACAGCACGACTAGTATACAGCGGAAGCTAACCTCAAGCACCTGAGAAAAACATGCTTTAAAACGTCAACACAAAGGTTGGTGAGCTATAGTTTAAGTATAACAGTATGTAAGGTAGGCCACGAGATTTCAGTGCTACAAAGAGCATTTCAAAACAGTATGATAAAGTATATGTTAACCGTGGGCACTTGGTAACTAACTTAACGTTTATACCCCCTGAAAGTACACTTAGCAAGTGCGTATGTTTACGAAGTATTAAACACTCGTTAAATGCTAGTGCTACTAGCCCGATTGGGGATGTCAAACCCTATGGATCCATATCTAAGATTCGCGTTAACGGTTCAAAAACCAATGATTAAACGTTACCGAGCTAAAGGGAATGTTTATGCCGTTGTATAACCCACACATATATAAAGTTTAAGTACTCGTGCCTAGTAGGTAAAACATAAAATCCGCATGTATTCTCAGTTCCCAAAATAAGTTTAAAGTAAAAAGGGAATGCTATAACTCACAATGATAATGTAGTCGTAAAGTCGTTTCGGAAAAGGTGTGCAAGTAATCGGTCCGAAGGTCCTCAACCTAAGTCAAATAGTACTAAGTCAGTAAATCATCCGAAAAGGTTTAAAAGTATGTAAATAAGGTCTTAAGGGTCATCATCATTCATCATTTAACAAAAGGTGTAAAGTAGGTTTCGTTCATGAAAGTAGTTTAAAACAAAAGCTAATTTTGATCAGTCACCAAGGCCTCTACCCTTACTGAATTAAGGTGAGACAAGTGGCTATGGCTCCGTATATGAGTCCCTTAAGTGTGGTAAAATTTGCAGAAGCAAACTCGTCTTCTTTTAACCGTGGTGACGGTTTAAGTGCGAGTAGGTCTGAAATTTCTGCACAACGTTAAAAGGACCTAGTGACGATCGGAGGGCCATAAATCCTAAAACGTAACTCGGATGAAGACGAGTCTTAAATGAAAAGTTATATACTCGAAAAGAGCTATTTAAAAATCATAATCACAACAGCCCAGGTCTACTGGTCTGTTACAGAATCACCAAAACAGTAGGTAGAAGACAGTAAACAGAAAATAATGGGTTCCGGTGCTCGATGCTTATCACGGTTCTCATCCTTGATGCATATAGCTTCAAGTGTACAACTCGTTGATGTGTTTGCATCATCTTGACCAAGATTTGAAAATCATATCCCAAGTGCAAGTCTAAGACATGAAGCACAACTCACTTAAGTGTTGCAAGTGTTTTGATGAACCAAAGTTACATCAAAGTCTTATATCTAATACATACATGAACTTTAACGCTAATAACAAGTTACAAACTTGAAAGTAAATTAACTAATCAAGATCTTAAGATGTAGAACATAGTTCTTAGTTAGATCTTGAAGATCCAAGACTCAAAAGTCTAGATCAAGCATAAGTATACAAAGTTATATTTAAAGAAAACTTATTTGTGTGTTCTTGAACTTTCAAGGTTGACTTTTAGTTCAAGATTAATGAGATCAAGGCTAACTTGTTGTACTTGACCATTTAAACTAACAAACATGGAATTAAAGTGCAAGTAAATAAAATAAAAAACTAATTTAAACAAGTTAATGAGTTCCTGTGTTGCATACTTTAAAGATTCAAGCCTAAGCTTGTTCTTTAAGGAAAGTAAACTTTAAAGTTTATTTCATGAATCACAAGTATGCTTTCAACACATGAACTTTGATCTTTTGAAACAATATATATAGAACATAAACTAGTAAGTTTAGTTCTTGGGTGTTCTTGAAATTACAAGATAAATGAAGAAAGAAACTAGTAAGTTTGATTCTTGGAACTAAGTAAGTAACTACAACTAGTAACAAAATAATAACAAACAAGCAATCAAACAACATGTAACAAAAGATGATGATTATGGGTTGTATAAATTCGGTTTTAAGAAGAAAATAGGAAGAGAAAAAGTCTTCAAGATTACTTACAAGAACTAGAGAAAAAGTGAGAGAGAAAGAGTTGTAAGTATGAGAGTGTTTTGGAAATGAGAAGTAAATGAAAGATACTAGTGAACATGTAGTAAAAAAAAAATGAAAACTCTCCCCTTAACTAGTGAAGGCCGACGGTTTGGAGTGTGGGAAGGGAGGAGAAGAAAGTTCAATGGTTACATGCTTTTAAAGCCTTACAAAAGTTGGATAATAGATGGTTGTTCATGGGAAAGATGTCTAATTAGATTCCAATTGTTCTTAGACTAACTAGTTACATCTAAAATGATACTTACATGTAGTAACAATGGGCTAGTTAATCCATTAAGGTGTAGGGTGGGTTTACAAGCCCATATTCAAGAGTTCATTACACTAATCAAAGCCCAAGTTCAATAATTAACAAATAAAGTCCAACAAAAGCCCAAGTAATTAACCAACAACCTTAGTTAATTAAAATGATTAATAAAACTAATCATGAATGTAAATAATATGTGAAAATATTATTCGTGTAAGTTCCGGGTGTCACAAAGACGTTTCGGGCAATTAAAGTCAAGTTCGGACAATCATGGCAACATGCAAATGTAATGACATACATTTGTTTAATCACACGTATTAATAATAATAATTATTAATAAATAAATGTTGAAAAATCCAGGGTCGTTACAGTATCAGAGCGGTAGTCTTAGCGAACCAGGTCTGCATTAGTGTGTATAACTGATAAGTCGTTATGATGCATTAGTGAGTCTAGACTTCGACCGTGTCTGCATGTCAAAAGTCTTGCTTATCATTAGTGTCAAAAATTATTTGCTTATCATCCTTAAAGTCTAGACACGTCTTACTGCCTCTATTGCATAGACAGTGTATAGATAAATTCATATCTTAGCGTATCTGTTATTGTTACCTTTTCCTAACAGCTTCCATAGATTCCTCCGTAACTTATGAGATTTTAGTATTATATATGCATATGTAAATTATGTATTGAAGGGTACTAATCTACATCCTATTCTATTCCTTATTGAGAAATCCTTCATCTGATTGTACGAGATGAATCCCTCAACCAGTTCGAATTCCTCAGATTCCGACAGCTATTCCGATATGGAGTTTCGCCTAAGCTCCGAAAGCAGTGTCACCAGAATGAACCAACCAATCGGCCATCATCAATTCATCTGATGTGTTCGTAGTCGACTTAATCAATGGAGACGCGAAGAAGGCGATCTTTCCCGTCAACCGAATTCACCTGTTGGCGAAGAACCTGAAGCACTTACTGGCAAACCCATTCGAAACACCATTTTCACACTCATTTCCCGGATATCTCACCACGATTATATTCTATCTAAAATTCTAAACCTATTTCATCCGCTCGTTTCGACCGACAATTATCCAGAAATAATGGAAGAAGTCAACGAGCTTCGCGTTCGAGTAATCAATTTAGAGAATATGGTACAAAACTTACCAGCTTCAGCAACATCACCGGCACCAACAGTACCACCAACAAACCAAGTTTCAACATCACACGCCTCAACATCTCATTATGTACCTCGATCATAATCATCGTTCTACGAATCGATCTACATCATTTATCTCCGTTCGACATGGCGATTATGTAATCTCTAATGTTTTAGAGATTATATATATTCTTGTTCTAACGGTAAATCAGATGAGTTAATATCATATTAACTCATTAAATCCATGATTACATCTGAGAAAAATATATATGTAAGTATATATTTCATAAAGATTGTAATTAAAAATTCTTTTGTACAAACTGTTAATGGTGAAAATATTTTAACGGGTAGGTAATATCCTAAAAATATTTAGATTTCACATTAATAAGTTACACTGTGCATTCTTAGAAGCTGATTCAACAGTCATTTACTATCCTACTTACAACCACCGATATACGAATCCGTTCACCGCAGAATAACTATTTTCATTCAATTTCATATTTGGATTTTGACCTATCAGAATCTAACAAGTGGCATAATGAAGAAATAATGGACACAATAAAAAAAATTGATTAGAAACAGACTAATTAACAATATGAAATTTTGTTAAGAAACCATGCTAACACGATCCTAGCTAACTGTTCCTAGCTAACTGTTAATTCCGTATTACATTTTATTTTATCGCAATTTATTTATCGCAATTTAATTATCGTAATTTATTTATCGCAGTTTATTTATCGCAATTTACATTCTCGCAATTTTATTTATCGTCATTTAATTTCTGTTATTTATTTTACGTACTTTAAATATCGGGACACGTATACAAGGTTTTGACATATCATATCGACGCATCTATATATATTATTTGGAATAACCATAGACACTCTATATGCAGTAATGCTGGAGTTAGCTATACAGGGTTGAGGTTGATTCTACAATAATATATATAGTTTGAGTTGTGATCGAGTCTGAGACATGTACACGGGTCACGATACGTATTAATTAATTCGAATATTATATATTAAACTATATATGAATTATTGGACTGTTAACTGTGGACTATCGACTGTGGACTAAAGACATTGACAATTAAAATAAATTAAAATATTGATTATAACATATGAAACAAAACATCTCTTCAAGTTTGCCACTTGATTTCATCCTAAACTTCATTTGTATCTTGACGATTACAATCTGCGTTCAAAAATATTTCATAATTCTTGAAAACACCTCAATCGAAAGGATGAACCAACTGCACTTCATCCACGGAAGAAAAGATTTATGCATATAGTTATGCACCTGAAAACTCTCGAAAACTGAATAAACGTTTAACACATAGCTATGTTAATTCCTTTAGTGTTATTATTACCCAAAATAACTTTGCAATCCCTTTCCAAATTAGCTAATTTTGTCATAGCTCCAGCAAATCAACTTTGACTTTTGTTCGGATTAAACTTATTATAACTTGATTTATAAGCCTGCCTTTCGTCATCGTTATCGGGGAACTGTTTATATTTCACCACATTAACAGAAACTTATCAGCAACTTCATTACTCATCGACTTAAGTTCTCCAAAGAATCATTACATTTGTTCATTAAAACCCTATCATATACTCATCCGCATCTTGTAACGAGAATTGCCATACCAATTACCGGGAATCAGCAATCAGTACTTTAAAAACTCGCAGCATATCTACATCAACAGTTATATGTATGACATTTATCTCTTAGAATTATGATCTCTCATTCTGAAATTCTAAAAAGCACACAGTCACAAATCAATACTCTAAATGTTGAAAAAGCTGAATTAAGCAGCAGAAACTATAGACAACCGTAAACGACCTTAATCATCGGAAGTTTGATGATAAAGAATAGTATGTTGGAAAATCTCAGAAAAGTTGGAACTGGAAAACGGATTGAGCTAACCACGAAGGAGACCAAGGACAGATACAAGGACCATACCATATATTCAAAGAATCCAGGTAATTCTGGATCCGATGAAACCTTCAACGGATATATTGCTCTGAAGTCACGTTAAAATCTTGCGGAAAATCTTTCTTCATCAACCATCGAACTTAGAAATTCCAAAATATCATCATAAATATCTTCGATATTTTTGAGGATATTTTCATAAATATTCTGGTCCGAAATTATTTATCTCTTCGCGTTATCTATATTACATCATAAAGGAAACTACTTTAGTTTCTAAATTTCTTTAAAATTCGAGTTTGAATTATGAATGAATTTCTTCATCACAACTTGATTCAAAAATTCCAAGATATCATCGTATTTTTCATTATCCTCCATAATTCTGAAGATATTTTCATAACTATTCTTATCTGAATCATTAATCTATTAGTGCTATCGGTGTTACATCATATAGAAACTGTTAGTTTCTATATTCTGTAAACCTTCGAGCTTAAAATATGAATGTTATTGAAGTAATGTTGGGAACTGATGCATGAGTTAGTATAATATAATGACATTTGATCAACGTGATTATATTACAGTAAGTCATGCTGAGTTTCTAATGGGACATGATGATTCACAGATCATAACGTCATCATGTGCCATGTTACACGACTCTTACATTCCACTTAATCTTTAAACATATCAAGAACGGAATTTCTTGATAATTCTATCTTTTCCTTTGAATTCTGGTAATTTAACCAATTAAGATCGTGCTACTACAATTTCTCTCTTAGAACATTAGTCATGTTCATTCGAAAGTTCATACCTACAAATTCTGGATCATTATTCATTTGACTTAAAGTCGGGAAGAGAAAACATAAGCATGAAGCTCCGAAATATAAGGGAGAATATAAAGCCCGATAACAACACATAAATTACAAACTGTGTATATCAATGTTTATCACAACATAAAGACACGGGAGAATTAAAAACACTATAACCCCAAGGGCGAAGTAGAAGAAAGCAGATTCCTACGGTGGAAGTTGGAGAAGGAGAATGATTGTTGTGATAGTAAGGATAAGGACAAGGATCAGAACTGAATTAAGCATTTTCAAATCTTTTGGAGTGGGGAATTGAATGGTAAAAGTAACGGAACGGAAGAAGTTAATTTATAGTAAAATATCTGACAGAGCAATCGAAACAGACCATCGCATTTAATAAAGAGAAATCTAATTCCCTTATTTGCCGAAGAATCAAATCTTTTAAGATTTCGAAGATTTTCTTTAAATCCCTTGAATTCCGGAATTCAACCCTGGCTATGTCCAAAGTTAAGACGAATCTTTACTTCTCCTATTTCAATCTTTTATGATAGCTTCACTCGTACTCTTTGAGTAATCGAATTATCTTATCCATATTACTCAATAGTAATAAAACTCTATTTATCGACTCATATTCGTCATGAAAACATTTTTATTGTTAGCCATGACCACCTCACTCAAATTTCGGGACGAAATTTCTTTAACGGGTAGGTACTATGATGACCCGGGAATTTCCGGCCAAATTTAAACTTAATCTTTATATGTTTCCGACACGATAAGCAAAGTCTGTAATGTTGAGTCACAAAAATTTTGAACTGTTTCACATATTCGTTTAACTTTCGACCATTCCCGACGATTCACGAACAACTATTTGTAAATAGATAACATATATATTTAAATAGATATTTATAATTTGAAATATAATTTGGAATATTATATAATTTAATTATTAGAATTTATCTTGTAAAATAAATAAAATGCGATGTAATGGAAACTATATTTAATTATATATAAATATATATAAATAAGTATATAAATATCACTTGCAAATATATAAAATTATATTAAATCTATTTGTTTAAAAATATATAATATTATTGTTTTAGTAATTAAACTTGCTATACTAAAACTGTTTATATATTAAAAATAAATAATTTCGAGCTTAATCAGTAAACGTCAGTAACACTCGGTTGACGTTTTGTTAGTTTAATATAGATATAGTACATGTTCATGAAAGATTGAAATAAAAGTTGGATGGTAAATTGATTACGAAGATTTTAGATTTGTTAAAATATATTTTTATTTTTTTGGTTTAAATATTAGTACTCCGTACATATTAATTGGTACAGAAAATAAATAATTATCGAACCTTTTTGAACAGATTTCAAACAGTTAATGAGTGAAATAATTAAATATATTTAATTTAAAAATTTGAGATTTTTAGGAACACTTTTATACTTTAACTGTTTAGCAATGGACACGATATAATATCCCAATCTCGGTATATATTTACAAAACTTTGATGGCTTACTATTTGTTTTCTGTTTCCCATCAATTCTTACTTTTCAATTATTATTATTATATTATTTTAGATTATGCTTTGTATTATAAAACACTTGAGAGATATAGGAAAATTTCACTTACACGTTTTCTTTTTCCTGTATGTTATTATAATTAATTATATAAACCACTTGACTCAATCAACTCATTTCCTTTATCATTATCATTGATATTCAAAATAATCAAACAACCACCCAATATTTTAGTGTCACTCGTTTCTTTTTTTTCTAGTTTAACAAACAAGACAAAATTTTTTTCCTCCTCCCACTAACATTCAAAGCCCCACTTGTTATTATTGGTGATGGATTTACCTTTTTCTGTTTTCTGTCTAAATCACCATCTATCCCCTCAATATATATATATATATATATATATATATATATATATATATATATATATATATATATATATATATATATATATATATATATGTGATATACTTAAGCATATGCATATACTACTTACATAAACTAGAAAACCCACCATCAATCTTGACCTCCCTAGCCATCCGTCACCCTCATCCGCCATTCCACCATTATACACAATCATCACCCTAAACACCATGGTGAACCTCCACAACCTACGGTCCAACACTACAACCACCACTTTATTAGAAATCGATCGAACACCTCACATTAATTCTACAATCGAACCCAATCCCGACCTTAGTCGATATCCTTATAACGTCTAAAAATCCTTGAAAATATCCGAATGATGTGTTTCTTTTATAGAATGGTTAATTGAATTCAAGGAAGGAAGAGTGTCGTTAACGGCAGAAGATGAATACTTGCGGTTGTTGAAGTTCTCGAGAGTGGGAACCATCAAATGCATGAACACGCAGTAAGGACCCTTTTGACTATGTGTCAAGTTGCTTTTTGTAGATATAGGAACTTATATGTAAAGAAAGTATGATTCTGGGACCGTTAGAACTAAGGTGCAAGGAACTATAAAATCCTGCACAAAAGCTCACTTGTTGCTTCGAGTATTACGAAAATCACCGTAACAAAGAACCGGACTTGAGGCCTATACGCTCGAAAACATTTTTGAGCAATATTACAACGCAAATAGATGGCGAAGATTTTGATGGTGACGTTGATACAGAAGATGATGATGACGTTATGAAATGATCATATGATGGCGAAGCATGATGATGATTTAAATGATGACGGGCGACTGCTACTGCTTTGCTTGTTGAGGTTTTGATTGATTAAAAATCAAACCCAAAGGAAGAAGTTGAAATCGCTGCTATGCTATCGTTTTTTTTTATTTAAATCACGTACAGAGTAAATCCTATACCTATTGGGTTTAGTTATTGGTTTTATGGGCTAATCAAGTAGTTGGGCCAAGGATTCATTTAATTGTTGGGCTCATGAAAGTGTTGTTGTGCTCTTTAAAACGGGTTAAGAATATTTGGCTTACAAATTAGCTCAATAAAACTGAATTGGTACAATGGTTTAAGGTGTTTATGTGTTAGCAGGAGGTCCTGGGTTCGAGTCCTACTTCGAGCATTTTTTTTAGAGGAGCCTCTAAGGTAGTTTTTATTACTAATTCTATTATTATTATTATTATTATTGTTATTATTATTATTAATCATTATTATTGTTGTTATTATTATTATTGTTATTGATAATATTAATTATTGTTATCATTACAAGTATTATAGTTATAATTACTATTATCCTTATTATTATTACTAATATAGGTGTATTCATAAAAGTTACCAATTATTAACATTATCAAGTATTAGTGATATTATCATTATTATTAGTATGACTTTAGTTATAAGTAGAAATATTGTTATTATTATTATTATTATTATTATTATGTAAAAAAAAAAAAAACTATGATTAATACTATTATCATTTTGTTATCAAGTAACATCATTAAATACTATTAGTGTTATTATTATTAGTACTAGTTTAATACCCGCGGATTCGCGAGATTTTAAAAGAAAATTTATTAAATTTAGAAACAGTATATATTTTTTTAGTTACATCAACGCAATCAACTTTAGATCGATGATAAAGAATATCGCGCTCTCCAAATATCTTTTAATAGCGTTTGGATTAAACCGTTCGATTTCTCTCATTTATAGCTTCATATATTAGCTTGGAAAATCACAGTTGTACAAATCATGAACTTCCATTTCCCTCATTTATTATAATATACATAAAGCTTGCTAAAACGGGTCAAAATAAATTAGCTAAAATGTTATGGGCCACTTGTCTTCATACTTGACTCGTGCCTCGTGTTCATAATATTACTTATGGTTGAGGTATGCTTCAAGGACATCTAAGGGCATGAATAAACATAATAAACAAAGCCATATCTTTTGGGTTGTCTGTACACACGATGTCTCGTCTTTTCCGGTAAGAAATACAATATAAAGCAAATTGGCGGGATTATGTAAAACAAAATTATAGTAATACGAAAACGATACATTGAAAGAACTATAATTATTTTATTTAATTACATGATACACAATGAACAGAAAGAAAATCACAATCACTAAACATATTTCTAATAGCGTTTGTATGTGTCGTATCTCTCGTTTGTGAGTTCATAATTTCAATTACACTATTTGATCATAAAATCATTATGAGTTCATGATTTGTAATACACATATTAGCAGAAAGACAGGAGTAAACCCATCATATATATCGAAACCCGCCCAACAATGTCACATGCGTCAAATAAATTATATCATCGACATCGATCAAATCAGAATTAGACTTAAAAGAATTAATATAATAAATGACAAGACTTTTGAGAGTCTGACCATCAAGAGATATTGTTGAGGTCAAGCCTTTTGTTACTCTTTTATTTTTGAGCACCCGCTCTCTCATTAATGGCTTAAGTCTTGTAGCCTCATTCGACCAATTGCTACAATCCTAACTAAATCAGGATAAGCCTACACCATCATGGAACGTCCAACATCCGTCAGATATAAGAGTGGGCATCTTAGACATATTTGTGTGTATTACGGGTGCATCCAAGTTGCTTTTTACTGGTAGCGGATCAAATGTGTAAAACCTAAAGTTTAAAGAAAGCTACTAACATGAAAGTAACTGAGTGGGCATAACGTAATACGATTTAATATATAACTTACAAAAGATATGTTGGTGGATTGAACCCTCAGATAAAATTTCAAATTCCTCAAAACATATTTTGGCTCGCTAACTCATTACCTAACTTGAATGAAAAATCCATTTGGTACGTCTAACAGTCTAACACCACAAATAAAATCAACAATTTTAGACTGATTACCTCACAAAAAAACAGCCCGCAAATCATTAGCTTAGCTCTATAAATACAAAAACCATTACAAACCATAGTTAGTAACAACATATAAACAAACAAAATGATTAGACATGTCAAGAACCATTAACCCAATTACTGTAAAATAAGAAACAATCCGGAAGAACACAAGTCGGTTATTCTGTACCTATAAGTAAATACAAACATAGATAATAATAACCTTATAACGACAACTACAAGATCAATAAATTGTACATCATATGTAGTTATATAATGTACATTGGGCGTCTCATCAGGTAATAGCGCGGTGATGATTGGTATTGTCACGACTAATGTACGATCATCATCGGCTAATTTATGATGGTATCCAACATATTGTAATGCCATTACTAAGAGCCTAGTGGTTGAGGCCCATAGATAAGAAAGTATTGCAAATTGAAATCTTATACGATCAAATCCAACAACAATTAATTGATTAAAAGATGAACAATACCTTCTTTAACAAAAAGCTGTTTTTAGCACCCGAAGTAGCAAGTTCGTGCATAAATAAAGGGGTGAGTACCAGCACCTTCTTATGCTACTATATTCATTCAGCTGCAACATTAAATCAAGCATTCATAAATGCTACTATATTCAAAACAATGCCAACTAAACTTAAGCCAGACTATTATTTAACAATTGTTTGATACCAATAGCACATATCAAACAACGCATAAACAAACTGCTTCTCAAACAATCGCATACAATAGAACAGCAAAGGAAAAAATATAGATAAACCAATAAAAAGGTAAAAACATAAGAAACAAATATTAAATACTTACTGCACAACCATATAACAATTACCTGTCAACGTAACCCGCGATAATGCTCCTCTTTTAATGTTTAAAAGAGATTGCAATCATAGTATATGAAAAATTTTCATGTTAACAATTTAAGATTAATTAAAACCTTATAGAAAGATTTAAAGCACTACCAAACTATATAATATTGAGTGAAACCTCCTTTAAATTGAAAGGTAAATACTAAGTAATGGAATATGTTGTCCCATTCAATTCACACATCAGTTATACACCAACACCTTTTATTGGCATACAAAAACCTCTTACTTTCATTCAGACCCATTTGACTTTTTTGACATTTTTATTTAACAATATGGTTTGTTGATATTTTAGCCACCGCTAACCTTTTTATGTTTTTCAATAAAACATATCCATTTGACTTTTTTATATCACTATAATTTAACCCGGAAACACATTTTCAAGCCTATCAGCGCAACTGTTTTTGAAAAGAAAGAGCCCGGCATTCATTTTTTCATGAACATTCATAACATAACATCAGTCATAATAATAGAAACCAAAAATAAATAAATGAATAAGATGATGTAATCATTAATACATATTGGTGGAGAGTAATCTACCACAACAACTACCAATACATAGAAAGAGTCCATTTTTTATATAACTTTTGAAGCTTCATGATCTCCTATGGTATAAATAATAATTTTTTCTCTCATATTAATAAAATTAATTATTTCCTACCTTATAATGAATTACTATTACTATTTAATGTTACCACGAGATACAATATGTGTGCATATATGTATGCATACCAAATCATAGCAATAATTCTAACATGAATATTTACAAAGAAATTGAGAGAGTTTTAATAAGTTAAACATGTCAAAAAATCACAGCTGGTCTAGTTTTTCTTGATGATGACAATGGTAATTGTTGATTTTTGTTCTACCATAAGTTAATGCAATATACAATTAGACAGAATGTGTTGAATATTTTGGAGAAGATTGTTTGTGTGTATAAGATTGTGCAAAGGTTTAAAAAAATATGTGTTCATGTGTGTATAGTTTAGGTAATCAAGGTTTTGTTACCTGACTCGGTCGTTTCAATCCTCGTTACTGGAACTGATACTTTTGTCGTGGATTCTGGGTTCATAATTGCCAGCTCGAAAACATTATCGATAATCAATTTCGGGCATCTTCTTCTTGATTGTAGCATAATCAGTTCTTGGTATATCTCAGATCCTTGAACGTTCAGAAAAAAAATTCGTGTTGATTCGCAAGCTAATAAATTTTCATTTAATTTATCAATAGGGTATAAAAGATGAGCATAAATCCAAATCTTCCACTTGGAAATGATTTACAAACATATATAAGTAGTTTTATGCTGCTACATTCCTAATTCCTAGATCTAATGATAAACCATTCAATAAGAACTCAACTTGAACATAAAATGAACACCTTTTTTTTTCTTTGTCCAGTAAAATGTAATGCAAGGGTTAAGGGTACCTTAAAAGCATAATTTTTCTCAATGTTTTTGACTGTTTCATATTGATCATGTATAACTTTTGTTACTCTACCACAAATTTGGCACCAACTCCTTTCATTTTCTCATATATTTGTTCTGCTTCTTTTTTAGTCACTCCTGTCTTGAACACAATGGAAGACTTTTCAACTAAATCTTTTGCTTCTTTAAGCCCAAGATGAGTAGAGCTCCTCACTTTGTCAACAACACCTTTCACATCATTCAGCATGGATATTTAGGTTCATATCCAACAATCGACTAATAAAAAATGCATACCAAATACATACAACACCCATTGCAATGAAAGCTCTTTTGACCCATTATCCACTAAACCTCTTTCAGACTTTTCACAACCAGTTTGTGGGCAACATTAACATGTAAAAAAACCCATAAAATACACAAATGCACATCCACAAACATTCTGAGTAACAACACAATGTAAAGGAAAAACTAATAGCATAGCAACAACAATTGTAAAGAAATCAAAATAGCACGGATTAAAAAATATGAAATTAAAAACATATATACATAAAAGAATAAAGTTTAGAGGTATTTAACAACCACACTCCATAAACAACAACAACAACAACAACACTCAATCCCACGAAAGTGGGGTATGAGAGAGGTAGGTGTAGACAATCATTTCTCGTACCCTAGATTAGATTAGAAGGAAGTCACTACTCCATCCGCGGGTATAGAACCCTCGACTAGATAAGGTCGTCTCTCCCTCTACTCTAGAGCAAAAGAGATTGCTTCCTAACGGACCTCCGGCCAGAAATGCTCATAAAAACGAAATAGGGAGGGCAAAAGATACTTACCTGAAAGAGTTATGTGCGCCTAGAAAGATGCAACCAAACACAGTAACCATAAAAGAAAACACATATAGCCGTAAAGCACAACAGAATGACATAAAGCATGGATAATATGGCATATAACATGGATAATATAGTGCACATAACCATTTAATTTCAAATGGGCAGGCGTACGTACGTACGTACGTACATACATACATACATACATATACCCACCCGCACACCACACATAAACATGGATAAATACTCATGCTTAAACATATTATACATATATATACATCCGTAGATATATATACCTAGGTACAGATACAAGGCAGACAAACATACATACACTTTGATACATAGATACATATATAGATACAAACATATACATAGATACTGGAGCATAAATACCATGTAGAGGGATATATATAGTGTAGTTATAGAATATCTAGTTATAGATATAGATATAGATATATATATATATATATACACACACACACAGTTGTATAAAAAAAGTAACTAACACAAACAAACATAAAAAAGAAAAAAAAAAAGATCTTACTCAAGTATTGTAATTCTACTCCTCCACAGGTTCCTATCAGAAGTCATGTCCTCCGTCAATAGAAGCTCTGTCATGTCAAGCTTCAATCTATCCTCCATCCTACGTCTAGGTCTACCCCTTCTCCTAACGCTGGCAACGGCTAGGGTCTCTACTCTCCTAACCGGGGTTAAAAGTGGGCACCTCCTAACATGCCCAAACCATCTAAGTCGTCCTTCCCTAAGTTTGTTGATGATGTTCTCAACTTCCAGTTTCTCCCTAAAAACTCCATTTGGTATCATATCTAGCATGGTCTTACCACACGTCCACCTAAGCATTCTCATTTCTGCCACATCCATCCTCCTCTCTTGGGCCTTCGTCATTGGCCAACACTCCGATCCGTATAACATGGCAGGTCTGATTGCCACCTTGAAAAATTTCCCTTTCAGTTTAAGGGGGACCTTCTTATCGCACAAAACCCCTTTCGCAGCCCTCCACTTCAACCATCTGACTCTTATACGATGCGTCACGTCCTCATCTATCCTTCCCGAATTGTGAAGCATCGAGCCTAAATATCTAAAGGATTCTTGCGGGGGTAAAATCTGATCCCCAATTCGTATATCCACTATATCGTTGTGTTCTTCTTCGCTCGTCTTGAAATCGCATCTAAGGTACTCCGATTTAAGTCTGTTAATCCGTAGGCCATTTGATTCTAAGGCGGTCCTCCATTGCTCAAGCCTTCTGTTAAGCTCATCCTGGGAATCCGAAACTAATACAATATCATCGGAGAAAATTAGGCACCATGGGATGTTGTCTTGTATCCTATGAGTCAACTCGTCTAGGATCAAAGCAAAAAGATAAGGACTAAGAGCAGATCCCTGATGTAAACCTACCTCTACAGGAAAAAACCCTGTGTTTCCTACCGTCGTACGTACACGAGTCTTCGCCCCCTCGTACATATCTCTAATAGATCTTATATATCTACTTGGGACACCCCTAGCATTAAGAGTCTTCAAAATCAGCTCACGCGGGACACAGTCATAAGCTTTTTCCAAGTCTAAGAACGCCATGTGTAGGTTCTTTTGTTTTTCCCTATACTTCTCCATAAGGCTTCTAACTATGTGAATCGCTTCCATCGACGAGCGTCCTGGCATGAAACCGAATTGGTTCTCTGAAACCTTTGTCTCGCGTCGAAGCCTCGTCTCAATCACTCTCTCCCAAAGCTTCATAGTATGACTAAGTAACTTTATGCCTCTATAGTTACTACATATTTGCGCATCTCCCTTGTTCTTGTAAATGGGAATAACCTCAGTGAGTCTCCATTCCATAGGCATATTTGCGCTTCTAAACGTCGTGTTGAAAAGGTTGGTCAACCATCTAACCCCATCTCCTCCTAGGCACTTCCACGCCTCAATCGAAATTTGGTCTGGTCCTACTGCTTTGTTTCTCCCCAACTTTCGTAGGGCCAATCTAACTTCCTCCTGGTTAATCCTCGTGCAGAAACAGTTGTTTTGAAACTCCCGAACCTCGTGGGGTTCACCGTTCCGCTCTGGTCTTCCCATACCGAAAAGGAATGCAAAATATTCCTCCCATCTTTTCCTAATAAGGTCTTCTCTCACTATACTTTGACCAGCTGCATCCATAAACAAATACACCAAAATCAATCCACGTTCGGCAAGTAAAAATATAGTAATAAATATATAAAATACAAAAGTAAAATTGATATTCAGATTATATACAGTTGATTTTTTAATTATAATGTTCAATTGAACCCTTTATTAAAAATTCAATCGAAAAATATTTGATGTAAAAGGTTAGATATAGACAAACATAGGTTCAATCACGACATGTATTCATGTTTAATTGAAACCTAGATAAAAAAATCGATCAAAAAATATAAGATCCAAAAATCGATCAAAAAAATTAGATTTAGATATAGACATAAATCCATTTTCAATTGAAACCTAGATCAAAAATTGAATCGTAAAATCTGAGATGAACTAACCTTTGATTCTGATTAAGTCGTCAAAGATGATTTAACAATAGCTTGTTCAGCAGAAATCAACCCGCAATCCTTGTTTGATTGTTGTTTTTGGGTTAGACGTAATTGCATAGAAGCGTAGACGAAATCAGGAAGCAGAGAGATTTGCCCTAATTTATTTATGTGTGTGTGTGTCGTCTGGAGTGTTCGTTCCTTGCATTCTTGATGCTCGCGTTCGACGTTACTGTTTGATGTGATCAAACTTAATCGAATGGTCAGTTTAGGAACCCTAATTTTTTGAGAGAAAAGATAAGTGTTGCTAATGTTATGCGTGTAATTTGTGTATGTTAATGTTTAAAAGAGATTGAAGATGAAATTGTTAGGGTTCGTGATTGTGTATTAGTTGTTTAGAGCATAATCAATCGCTGGTTCGGCATTTTCATTCAAGGGCATATGTTGTAGTTAATAATTTAATTAGAGGGTATTATAGTCTTTTTAAAGTTTGATTAGCTAATTCCTCCTCTTTTAATGATTAAAAGAGATAAAAGAGATTAGTAATATTGATGTAAGTATTATTATGATTAGGATTATTAATATGAAAATAATACAAGTTATCATTATTTTAGTATTAGTATCACTTTTGTAACTATTAGTATAATTAGTATTATTATTAAATGAAAGTATTATTATTAACAATATCATTATTATTAATATTATCATTTTAATAAAGTTATTATTAATATTATTAGTAAATTATTAATATCAAAACTATCATTTTTAAACAGATAAATATTTTGTACCTAAGATATAATTATTACATATACTAAAATTATATTAAAATTTCATGTAACTATATATATCAAGTTTATTAATATTAGTTACATAAATACATACAAATAACAAAACTATCAATTTTTAAGTATAACATTTAAACAATCACGTATATAAATATGGATATATTAATATAACTATATGAATGTTAACCATTTTAAATATATACACAAATTAAATATACAAAATAAAGTTATAATAATTAAATTTGTTCAATTACGATTATGTGTATTAATAAATATACAAATGATATAGGTTTGTGAATCCGAGGCCAACCCTATACTTGTTCAATGTCGTTCTATGTATTTTTACTACAAAATACATTAGGTGAGTTTCATTAATTCCTTTTTAAATACTTTTGCAATATATATTTTTGGGACTGAGAATACATGCGCTGCTTTTATAAATGTTTTACGAAATAGACACAAGTAATCGAAACTACATTCTATGGTTGGATTATCGAATCGAATATCACCCTTTTTTAGTCTGGTAATCTAAGAATTAGGGAACAGACACCCTAATTGACGCGAATCCTAAAGATAGATCTATCAGGCCCAACAAGCCCCATCCAAAGTACCGGATGCTTTAGTACTTCAAAAATTATATCATGTCCGAAGGAGGATCCCGGAATGATGGGGATATTCTTATATGCATATTGTGAATGTCGGTTACCAGGTGTTCAACCCATATGAATGATATTTTTGTCTCTATGCATGGGACGTATGTTTATGAGAAATGGAAATATGACATCTTGTGGTCTATTAAAATTATGAAATGATTATTTATGTTAAACTAATGAACTCACCTGTAATGCCCCGTACAAAAACAACGTGTACGAATCATCAACAACAGGATCATTACAAGGTTAAGTACTATATGCTGTAATTATAGAAATTGCATTCGCGATAAAAAGGTGATGTCATAACCGACATCAAATGTTTTACATTTCAAAAGAATGCTTCACTAAGTAGAAGCAAATAATAAGTGTGCGTGACCACAATGGTCGTTACAAGTCATAGTTCAAAAGTACGAATGTTTGAATGCAAAGTAAAGTAGTTCATGCGTGGACAACTCTAAGCAGCGGGTTCTACAGCACGACTAGTACATAGCGGAAGCAACCTCAAGCACCTGAGAAATACATGCTTAAAAACGTCAACACAACGGTTGGTGAGCTATAGTTTAAGTATAACAATATGTAAGGTAGGCCACGAGATTTTGGTGCTACAAAGAGCGTTTCAAAACAGTATGATAAAGTATATGTTAACCGTGGGCACTTGGTAACTAACTTAACGTTTAAAATACCCCCTAAAAGTACACTTGGCAAGTGCGTATGTTTACAAAGTATTAAACACCCGTTAAATGCTAGCGCGACTAGCCCGAGTGGGGATGTCAAATCCTATGGATCCATATCTAAGATTCGCGTTCACGGTTCAAAAACCAATAATTAAACGTTACCGAGCTAAAGGGAATGTTTATGCCGTTGTATAACCCACACATATATAAGTTTAAGTACTCGTGCCTAGTATGTAAAACATAAAATCCGCATGTATTCTCAGTTCCCAAAATAAGTTAAAGTAAAAAGGGAATGCTATAACTCACAATGATATGTAGCGGTAAAGTAGTAGTCGGGAAAGGTGTGCAAGTAAATGGTCTGAAGTCCTCAACCTAAGTCAAATAGTACTAAGTCAGTAAATCGTCTTAATAGGTTTAAAAGTATGTAATTAAGGTCTTAAGGGTCATCATCATTCATCATCAAACAAAAGGCGTAAAGTAAGTTTCTTTTATGAAAGTAGTTTAAAACAAAGTCTGACTTCAGTCAGTCACCACGGCCTCTACCCTTACTGAATTAAGGTGAGACCAGTGGACATAGCTCCGTCTATGAGTCCCTTAAGTGTGGTAAAATTTACAGAATCAAACTCGTCTTGGTTTGACCGTGGCGACGGTCTAAGTGCGAGTAGGTCAGAAATTTCTGCACAACGTTAAAGGACATAGTAACGATCGGAGGGCCATAAATCCTAAACCGTAACTCGGATTAAGACGAGTCCTATATGAAAAGTTATCTACTCAAAAAGTTCTATCTAAAAATCAAGGTTAGAACAGCCCAGGTCTACTGGTCTGTTCCAGAATCATCAGGTCAGTAGGTTTTGGACAGAACAGTGAGTTTAAAAGGGTTCCGGTGGTCTTGGTGCTTGATGTTCATCATGGTTCTCATCCTTGATGCATATAGCTTCAAGTGTACAAATCATTGATGTATCTACATCATCTTAACCAAGTCTTGACCATCATAACCCATGTGCAAGTCTAAGACATGAAGCACAACTCACTTAAGAGTTGCATGAAGTTTGATGAACCAAAGTTACATCAAAGTCTTAGGTTTGACACTTACATGAACTATAAACTTGGAAGTTAACTAACTAATCAAGATCATAAGTACTAGAACATAGTTCTTAGTTTGATCTTGAAGATCCAAGACTCAAAAGTCTAGATCCAAAGTTATATTTAAGGAAAACTTATTTGTGTGTTCTTGAACTTTCAAAGTTAACTTAATTTGTTCAAGAGATATGAGATCAAGACTAACTTGTAGTACTTGACCATATAAACTAACTACATGAAATTAAAGTGTATAAAATAAAGAAACAAGTTAATTAAACAAGTAATTAGTTCAAGGGTTGCTCATACTTTAAAGATTCAACCAAAGTTGATCTTTAAGTAAAGTAAACTTTAAGTTTACTTCCATGACTTACAAGTATGATTTCAACAACAATGAACTTATATCTTTTGAAACAATATATGTAGAACATAAACTAGTAAGTTTAGTTCTTGGATGTTCTTGAAATTACAAGATAAATGAAGAATTCAAACTAGTAAGTTTGATTCTTGAAAGCTAGTAATTAAGTAACAAGAAACTACAAAGTAAGTAACAACAACATGATTTAAATCAAAGACAAGTAACATTTAAATAAAAGAATGATGATGATGAAGATGTAGAATTCAGTTTTTAGAAGTAAAAAGGAGAGAAAAGTTATCTTGCTACTTACTAGATTTGAGAGAAAAGCAAGAGAGAAAAGAGAGAAAGAAGTTGCAAGTATGTGTGTGTGTTTGAATGAGGTTTACAAGTAATGAAGTAGTAAAGTAAAAATGAAATCAAAACCTCCATATGGTGGCCCTAAGGCCACAGTTTTGCTGCAGTATTTTGGGGGGAGGAGTTTGTTTGTTGGTTACTAGAATGTAAAGATGACAAAAGTTGGATATTAAGGGTGCATGCATGGGGAAGGTGTGCAACTAGATTCCAAGTCTCCTTTAACTAACTAGTTCATGAACTAATTGATACTTACAAGTGAAAGAGTGGGCTAAAGGGTCCATTAATAATGTAGGGTGGGCTTGGAAGTCCAATAACATGAGTCCATTACACTAACAAAGCCCAAGTTCAAATAAATCACAAGTTAAACCAATTAAATCCCAAGTAACTAACTAATAGCCTTGGTTAATTAAAATGATTAATAAATTTAATCATGAATGTAAATAATATCTAAAAATATTATTCGTGAAAGTTCCGGGTGTCACAAAGACGTTTCGGGCTCTTAAAAGTCAAGTACGGGCAATCAAGGCAACATGTAAATGTAATAACATACATTCGTTTAATCACACGTATTAATAATAATAATTATTAATAAATAAATGTTGGAAATTCCAGGGTCGTTACATTACCCACCTGTTAAAGAAAATTTCGTCCCGAAATTTAAGCTGAGGTAGATGGAGGAGTTGGGAAAAGGTGAGGATACTTTCGCATCATTTGATCCTCTCGCTCCCAAGTAAAATCAGGTCCTCGTTTGGCATTCCATCGTACTTGAACGATCAGAATCTTGTTGCGTTTCAAAGTTTTGATCTCACGATCTATAATTTCAACAAGTTCTTCCACAAAGTGGAGTTTGTCGTCAATCGTAAGTTCCTCAAGTGGTATGATAAGTTCAGGTGCAGCAAGACACTTCTTCAAGTTTGACACATGGAAGGTAGGATGAACTGAGCTCAATTGTGCTGGTAGATCCAAACGGTAAGCAACGGGTCCAACACGTTCCAAGATCTCGAAAGGACCAATGTATCGTGGGTTCAACTTTCCACGTTTTCCAAAACGGATCACACCTTTCCAAGGTGCAACCTTCAACATTACACGATCACCAACATTAAATTCAAAGTCCTTACGTTTAAGATCGGCATAACTCTTTTGGCAATCACGGGCAGTCTTAAGTCTAGCTTGGATCTGAGCAATCTTCTCCGTGGTTTCGTGGACTACCTCGGGTCCGGTGATTTGCTTTTCGCCTACTTCGGCCCAACAAATAGGAGATTGGCACTTACGGCCATACAATGCTTCAAAAGGTGCAGCATTAATGCTAGAGTGATAACTGTTGTTGTACGAGAATTCGGCGAGTGGCAAATGTCTTTCCCAGGCCTTTTCAAAATCAATGACACATGCACGCAGCATGTCCTCCAAGGTCTGAATCGTTCGCTCACTTTGCCCGTCAGTCTGGGGATGATAAGCAGTGCTCATGTCGAGACGAGTTCCCATGGCTTCTTGCAAAGAACGCCAAAATCTAGAAGCAAAACGGGGATCGCGATCGGAGATGATCGATAAAGGTACACCATGACGAGATACTACCTCCTTAATGTACAGCTGAGTAAGTCTTTCCATTGTATCAGTTTCCTTCATCGCTAGGAAGTGTGCAGATTTGGTAAGGCGGTCAACAATAACCCAAATAGTATCGTATCCGCCCACCGTCTTCGGCAGCTTAGTAATGAAATCCATTGTGATCCTTTCCCACTTCCATTATGGGATTTTCAGCTGTTGAAGTAACCCAGAAGGCCTCTGATGTTCGGCCTTAACTTTCGAACAAGTCAAACACTTCCCAACATAAGTTGCAACGTCCTTCTTAAGATTCGGCCACCAATACTGTTCTTTAAGGTTGTGGTACATTTTGCCCGCTCCAGGATGAATCGAATATCTCGATTTGTGTGCTTCATCAAGTATCAGTTTTCGTAGATCTCCATAATAAGGTACCCAAATTCTTCCGGCATAACATCGGAGTCCAGACTCCCTAACCTCGAATCAAGAGACAAGTATGTTCAAATGTTCGTGAGATATGTTCTCCTCCTTGAGAGCCTCAACTTGGGCTACTCTGATCTGGTTGTTGAGGTTCGAATGGATGGTGATGTTCAGAGCCCTAACACGAAGAGGTGCCGTCTTCTCCTTTCGGCTTAAAGTGTCAGCTACAACATTGGCCTTGCCAGGGTGATAACGGAGTTCACAATCGTAGTCGTTGAGCGTGTTGATCCATCGACGCTGTCTCATATTCAGTTGCTTTTGATCAAAGATGTGCTGGAGACTCTTGTGATCGGTGAAAATAGTGCTCTTAGTTCCATACAAATAATGTCTCCACAATTTGAGCGCAAAGACAACGGCTCCAAGTTCGAGATCATGTGTAGTGTAGTTCCGCTCGTGAATCTTCAATTGGCGGGAGGCATAGGCAATAACCTTTGATCGTTGCATCAGTACACAACCAAAACCGCTCTTCGATGCATCACAATAAACAACAAAGTCGTCACTGCCTTCAGGAAGTGATAGGATAGGTGCGGTGGTTAACTTCTTCTTCAAAGTTTGGAATGCTGATTCGTGTGTGGGTTCCCAAATGAACTTCTTATCCTTGTGAGTCAGCGCTGTCAAAGGACGCGCAATCAGAGAAAATCCTTCGATGAATCTTCCGTAGTAACCGGCTAGACCTAGGAATTGGCAAATTTGCGTCAGAGTAGTGGGGGTCTCCCACTTGCTGATGGCTTCAATCTTGGCGGGATCAACTTTGATACCCTGGTCGCTTACAACATGACCCAAAAATTGTACTTCCTTCAACCAAAATTCACACTTGGAGAATTTGGCGTAAAGTTGCTCTTGTCTTAAGAGTTCAAGCACTAATCAGAGGTGTTGCTCATGTTCTTCTTCGCTCTTAGAGTAGATGAGGATATCATCTATGAAGATGATAACAAACTTGTCTAAGTAAGGCTTGCAGACACGATTCATGAGGTCCATGAACACGGCAGGTGCACTTGTCAAACCGAATGGCATCACGAGAAACTCATAATGACCATAACGGGTCCTGAATGCAGTCTTCATCACGTCACTTTCCTTCACCCTCAACTGGTGATAGCCGGATCGCAAATCGATCTTTGAGTAGACACTCTATCCTTGTAGTTGATCAAAAAGATCGTCAATTCGTGGAAGAGGATACCGATTCTTGATTGTCAATTTGTTGAGCTCACGGTAGGCGATACACATACGAAAGGATCCATCCTTCTTCTTCACAAACAGAACAGGTGCGCCCCAAGGCGAGAAACTTGGTTGGATAAACCCTCGATCTAACAGCTCTTGTAGTTGACTCTGTAATTCTTGCATCTCGGAAGGTGCGAGTCTATAAGGTGTGCGAGCTACAGGTGCAGCTCCTGGCACTAAATCAATCTGAAATTCTACGGCCCTCGGCGGTGGTAACCCAGGCAATTCCTCTGGGAAGACATCGGAAAATTCGTTCACAATTCGAACGTCGTTTACGCTCTTCACCTCAGTTTCTACCGCTTTCACATGTGCTAGGACAGCAAAGCGTCCCTTCTTCACAATCTTTTGCGCTTTCACGCAACTAATGAGGTTCAACTTTGAGGTACATCTCTCTCCATAGATAACCAGTGGTTCGCCATCTCCTTGTGGTATGCGAAGTGCTTTATCTCCACAGACAACATCAGCCTTTATCTTGCTCAACCAATCCATATCGACGATCACGTCAAAACTTCCCAGTTTGATAGGTATCAAATCAATTTCGAAATCTGCACCAGCTATGTTGATAATAGCTCCACGACTAATATGGTCAACCTTTTCAAGTTTTCCATTGGCGACCTCGACAAGCATACTTTCTTTTAACGGGACTAATGACCAATTAATCTTATCGCAAAAATGTATACATACATAACTTCTATCCGCACCAGTATCAATCAAGACAGAAGCTAAAAGATTGTTGATTGTGAATATACCTGTCACCAAGTCGGGGTTATTGTGTGCATCCCTTGAATTAACATTGAAGGCTCTACCTCGGGGTGGTCCTCTGTCTTTTCGCTTGTTTGGGCACGCGTTTCTGAAATGACCCATCTGTCCACATTCGTAGCACTTCTTCGGTCCATTGGTGTTCGGTTTCCCATTCAAAGTGGTAACCTTGCAGTCCTTTCCGATATGCCCAGCCCATTGGCACTTCTCACAGACAACATTGCAATATCCAGTATGGTGCTTGTAGCACCGCTTGCATTGTGGTAAGGTTCCTTTGTAGTTCGGGTTGGTGTTGGTGTTGTTGTTGGGATTAGGGTTTCCACCGTTGTTGTGCCTCTTGGCGGGGGTTTGATCGTAGTTTCTCCCCCTGTTGTTGTTGTTGTTGTTGTTGTTGTTGTTGTTGTTGTTGTTGTGGTTGTTATGGTTGTTGTCCCATTTCCTCTTTTCACTACTACCGGCTTCAAACTTAGCCTTCTCCAACTCGTCAAGGATGATTTGATTCGGGAGAGTATGCACCATGCGCATTGCTTCGGGAACATTCGGTGGTTTGGATGAGGTGACATTTCCTTTGATGGACTTAGGAAGTCCCGAGAAGTATTTCTCCATGCGCTTGAATTCGGGGGTGACCATGGTCGGACACATAAGAGCCAACTCCAAAAACCTACGGTTGTAACTGTTAAGGTCGTTCCCTACGGCCTTCAACTGCATGAACTCAATTTCCATCTTCTGAATTTCGGTTCTTGGACAATACTCATCAATCATAGGCGCCTTGAATTCCTCCCATGGCGTAGCATACGCCTCATCGATACCTTTCGCTTGAGCTAACGTGTTCCACCACGTTAGCGCACCGTCAGATAGCGTGCAAGATGCAAACTTGGTCTTATTATCCTCCGAACAGTTGCTAACTCGGAATACTGATTCAAGTTTCTCGAACCATCTGGTGAGACCAACTGGTCCCTCGGTGCCGCTGAAGTTATGCGGTTTGCAACTCTGGAATTCCTTGTATGTACACCCATTTCGAACGGGTGGAATAACCGGTGGTGGTGGCGGTGGAGCTTCGAGATTTCTTTCTGCTAGGGCTGCAGCGACCCGTTCGTTGATCATGTCCTCAATCTGGGCGGCGGTAGGTGTGGATCTTCCGTTAGCCATGGTATTCTAAACAAAAATTTTGACTCAAGTCAAAATCCAGTATGCAAGTAGTAATAATACAGTATATAGTGACCAACATGGAATCAAAACATCACATGTTATTAAATAATGCATCTAGGTACAAATACCACACAATCATCGTACAACAATGTAAATAGAACATCGTGCAAGAATTAAATAACGCAAAGTTCCATTCATTAATAATAATAAGTTTCATACATCTGAATAAGTTCGTACAATACATATGAAATACATGAAACTATATCTAGATTACATCATGAAATCTAAATACAGAGCCCTACGGTGAAGGTGGGTGAACTGCTCCTCGAGCCAACTGCTCCTCGAGCTCAGTGACTCGAGCTCGGAGAGCCTCAGTCTCCCTCATCAGTTCCTCGTTAGAGGGAGCTGGTGGGGTAGGCGGTGCAGGTAGGGCGGGTGGTGCCGGTGGTGCTGATGTAGATGGTCCGGCTCCGGATGTAGACGGTACGTCCCTAGATGTAAGTGGTCCGTATCTAAATCTAGGTGGTACGGTTCCAGGAATAGTCAATACGTAACGGGGAACCTTACGTATCTGTGGGTCGGCAGGGTATGGCACAACTCGTTTACGAGCAGTAACCCTACGTCGATGGCCAAAAGCATCAGTAAAAGCACGACCTCCATTCACCCCTGGAATGACGGTGCCGTCGGAACGGTACCGCTTCTTCGGCGGGGTGGAGGGTGCCTGAATAGGTCTATCAGCAGGATCCTCATCATCGCTGGAGTCGTCTGATGATGAAGAATCGGCGGATGATGAGTCATCCGAATCGTGTGGTGGTGACACTGGTGGAGCTGGTAATCCGAAGCGTCCGAAGGCGGCCGACATCTGTCTGTGTCTGCCTGGAGGAATCACGACTAAACGTCCGTCGGGAGTGCGTCGGCAAGGCGTGCGCATGTGGTTACGAAAAGGCCCTTCCCCGAACTCTGCGGGGATCTCAATACCACCAATGCGGGGCTGTGACCTCGAGGGTCCGGGAGCAGAAACTGGGGCAGGTGCACTAGTACCATCTCCGGAAGTGGAAGCACCGGGATCACTAGTGGGTGTCGGGGCAGGTGTATCGGCGGTAGCAGCAGCAGGTGTAGCAGTAGGTAGGGCGACGGGGTCTGAGTCTGTACTGCCCGAAATGCCAGCAGGTGGAACATCCGACATCTGAACAAGGAAAAATAAATTTTCCATGTCAGTATGTCATAAAGCAAGCAAATAATAGGCCAACAGTTTAAATCATGTATAACAATAAGTAGCATGGCAATATCAGTAATCGTACGAAACTAGCATGCAATCGAAAGCAAGTAATAGCATGCAGTAGTGAAATCACGTAGTAGCATACGGCATATAGCAGTAACAGTAAGCAGCAGCATGCAGTAAGTTCAGCGGAAACAAGTAAACTAGCAAGTTGTAGATTAGTCTATTAGTGAATCCTACTCGGGTCGGTCTTAGACTCACTAATGCAACCTAATTCCCTACAACCAATGCTCTGATACCAAATGTGATGCCCCGTACAAAACCATCGTGTACGAATCATCAACAACAGGATCATTACAAGGTTAAGTACTATATGCTGTAATTAAAGAAATTGCATTCGCGATAAAAAGGTGATGTCATAACCGACATCAAATGTTTTACATTTAAAAAGCATGCTTCACTAAGTAGAAGCAAATAATAAGTGTGCGTGACTACAATGGTCGTTACAAGTCATAGTTCAAAAGTACGAATGTTTGAATGCAAAGTAAAGTAGTTCATGCGTGGACAACTCTAAGCAGCAGGTTCTACAGCACGACTAGTACACAGCGGAAGCAACCTCAAGCACCTGAGAAATACATGCTTAAAAACGTCAACACAAAGGTTGATGAGCTATAGTTTAAGTATAACAATATGTAAGGTAGGCCACGAGATTTCAGTGCTACAAAGAGCGTTTCAAAACAGTATGATAAAGTAGATGTTAACCGTGGGCACTTGGTAACTAACTTAACGTTTAAAATACCCCCTAAAAGTACACTTGGCGAGTCCGTATGTTTACGAAGTATTAAACACCCATTAAATGCTAGCGCGACTAGCCCGAGTGGGGATGTCAAATCCTATGGATCCATATCTAAGATTCGCGTTCACGGTTCAAAAACCAATAATTAAACGTTACCGAGCTAAAGGGAATGTTTATGCCGTTGTATAACCCACACATATATAAGTTTAAGTACTCGTGCCTAGTATGTAAAACATAAAATCCGCATGTATTCTCAGTTCCCAAAATAAGTTAAAGTAAAAAGGGAATGCTATAACTCACAATGATATGTAGCGGTAAAGTAGTAGTCGGGAAAGGTGTGCAAGTAAATGGTCCGAAGTCCTCAACCTAAGTCAAATAGTACTAAGTCAGTAAATCGTCTTAATAGGTTTAAAAGTATGTAATTAAGGTCTTAAGGGTCATCATCATTCATCATCAAACAAAAGGCGTAAAGTAAGTTTCGTTTACGAAAGTAGTTTAAAACAAAGTCTGACTTCAGTCAGTCACCACGGCCTCTACCCTTACTGAATTAAGGTGAGACCAGTGGCCATGGCTCCGTCTATGAGTCCCTTAAGTGTGATAAAATTTACAGAAGCAAACTCATCTTGGTTTGACCGTGGCGACGGTCTAAGTGCGAGTAGGTCAGAAATTTCTGCTCAACGTTAAAGGACATAGTAACGATCGGAGGGCCATAAATCCTAAACCGTAACTCGGATTAAGACGAGTCCTATATGAAAAGTTATCTACTCGAAAATTTCTATCTAAAAATAAAGGTTAGAACAGCCCAGGTCTTCTGGTCTCTTCCAGAATCATCAGGTCAGTAGGTTTTGGACAGAACAGTGAGTTTAAAAGGGTTCCGGTGGTCTTGGTGTTTGATGTTCATCATGGTTCTCATCCTTGATGCATATAGCTTCAAGTGTACAACTTATTGATGTATCTACATCATCTTAACCAAGTCTTGACCATCATAACCCATGTGCAAGTCTAAGACATGAAGCACAACTCACTTAAGAGTTGCATGAAGTTTGATGAACCAAAGTTACATCAAAGTCTTAGGTTTGACACTTACATGAACTATAAACTTGGAAGTTAACTAACTAATCAAGATCATAAGTAGTAGAACATAGTTCTTAGTTTGATCTTGAAGATCCAAGACTCAAAAGTCTAGATCCAAAGTTATATTTAAGGAAAACTTATTTGTGTGTTCTTGAACTTTCAAAGTTAACTTAATTTGTTCAAGAGATATGAGATCAAGACTAACTTGTAGTACTTGACCATATAAACTAACTACATGAAATTAAAGTATATAAAATAAAGAAACAAGTTAATTAAACAAGTAATTAGGTCAAGGGTTGCTCATACTTTAAAGATTCAACCAAAGTTGATCTTTAAGTAAAGTAAACTTTAAGTTTACTTCCATGACTTACAAGTATGATTTCAACAACAATGAACTTATATCTTTTGAAACAATATATGTAGAACATAAACTAGTAAGTTTAGTTCTTGGGTGTTCTTGAAATTACAAGATAAATGAAGAATTCAAACTAGTAAGTTTGATTCTTGAAAGCTAGTAATTAAGTAACAAGAAACTACAAAGTAAGTAACAACAACATGATTTAAATCAAAGACAAGTAACATTTAAATAAAAGAATGATGATGATGAAGATGTAGAATTCAGTTTTTAGAAGTAAAAAGGAGAGAAAAGTTATCTTGCTACTTACTAGATTTGAGAGAAAAGCAAGAGAGAAAAGAGAGAAAGAAGTTGCAAGTATGTGTGTGTGTTTGAATGAGGTTTACAAGTAATGAAGTAGTAAAGTAAAAATAAAATCAAAACCTCCATATGGTGGCCCTAAGGCCACAGTTTTCCTGCAGTATTTTGGGGGGAGGAGTTTGTTTGTTGGTTACTAGAATGTAAAGATGACAAAAGTTGGATATTAAGGGTGCATGCATGGGGAAGGTGTGCAACTAGATTCCAAGTCTCCTTTAACTAACTAGTTCATGAACTAATTGATACTTACAAGTGAAAGAGTGGGCTAAAGGGTCCATTAATAATGTAGGGTGGGCTTGGAAGTCCAATAACATGAGTCCATTACACTAACAAAGCCCAAGTTCAAATAAATCACAAGTTAAACCAATTAAAGCCCAAGTAACTAACTAATAGCCTTAGTTAATTAAAATGATTAATAAATTTAATCATGAATGTAAATAATATCTAAAAATATTATTCGTGAAAGTTCCGGGTGTCACAAAGACGTTTCGGGCTCTTAAAAGTCAAGTACGGGCAATCAAGGCAACATGTAAATGTAATAACATACATTCGTTTAATCACACGTATTAATAATAATAATTATTAATAAATAAATGTTGGAAATTCTAGGGTCGTTACATCACCAACCTTGGTTGACACTTTAAAGCATGTTTATTCCCATGTAAGAAAGAAATCTTCTGCTGTGCATTTGCTCATCTTAGAGATATTACTTGGAGTCATTCATGACATATTTCAAAAGACATTGCATTCGAGTCGTTGAGTTCATCAAGATTATTATTAAGTCAATTATAGTAAAATATATTACGAAATGGTATGCATGTTGTCAACTTTTGATGTAATGAAAGATTGTCTTTTCAAAAACGAATGCAATGTTTGTAAAATGTATCATATAGAGGTCAAGTACCTCGCGATGTAATCAACTGTTGTGAATCGTTTATAATCGATATGAACTTCGTCTGGATGGATTAGGACGGGTCATCACATGTCGGCACCCGTATCAAATAAAATAGTTGCGTAACAATTATTGACAAGATACGTACCCGTGATGACCTCATCTTCATCTCTGGCTTCAGCCGCAGTAAGAACAAATGCATGACCCTTCGCAGCAGTAGTATTGGCTCCAGTAGCGGGATTATCTTTCTTCTTAGGACAATTTGGACTAATGTGTCCCTTTTCTCCACAAGTGTAACAAGTAGGAGGAACTTTGACAGGAACAATAGCTTTATCCTTTGGAGGAGTCTTACACGTCTTAGCAACGTGTCCCACTTTCTTACACAACGAACAAGTAGCAGTACACCGCCCCAGGTGATGCCTTTCACAACGAATACAAAAAGGATAGGTACCCTTATAATTCGTCCTTGTATTATCTGCAGGCTTTTTACTAACATTCCGAGTCGAACCTTGAGACGGCTCAAACTTCCTTTTACCTTCATTACCCTTAGTATCAACCTGCTTATTAGCCGACGCTCTTCTTGTCTTGGCCAACATCAGATTTTGTGCCATGAGAATCACATCATCAAGAGTAACCTTCTCGGCAGCAATAACATTCCCCTGAACATCCTCGGGGAGACCTTCAATATACCTTTCAATCCTTCTAGCTTCGGTAGGAAACATCTCGGGAAACAAAGTTAAAAGCTTGAGAAAACGATTGGTGTAGCTTTCAATATCAGTACCCTTCACCTTGAGTTCCCAGAACTCGACTTCAAGTTTTTGAACTTGACTTCTCGGACAGAATTTATTAACGATCATGCTTTTGAGTTCGTCCCATGGGATTGCATTAGCATTGTCAATTCCTACGGACTTAGCATAAGCAGTCTACCAAGTCAAAGCATTGCCAGCTAATGAGCTAGTGGCATATTTGACCCGATCGTTATTGTGACGACCCGGAAATTTCCAACCAAATTTAAACTTAATCTTTACTTGATTCTGACACGATAAGCAAAGTCTGTTAAGTTGAGTCTCAAAAAAAAAATTGAAATATTTTATGATTCATTTGAGCTTCGACTGTTCTCGACGATTCACGAACAACTATTTGTAAATAGATACTCATATATATTTAAAAATATATATATATAGATATATTAATTTGAAATATTATATTATTTAGTTATTAGAATTAATCTTGTAGAATAAAATAATATTAGATATAATAAAATTTATTATTAAAATGAATCTATATATAGATATAAAAGTTTATTGAATACAGTGATTAATTAATTGTAATACTCAGTTGACATTTTGTTAAGGTTCATATAGATCTAAATCGAGTTCATGAAGATTTAAAATAAAAGTTAGAATGTAAATCGATTACGAAGTTTATAGATTTGACAAAAATATTTTTTTACCTTTTTAGTTTAAATATTAGTACTCTGTACGTATTAATTGGAACAGAAAATAAATAATTAACGAACCTTTTTGATTAGGTTTCACACAGTTAATAATCGAAATAATCAAATATATCTAAGCTAAAAATTTGGGACTTTTAGGAACACTTTTATATGTTAACTATTTAGCAATGGACACGAGTTAATATCCTATTGAATATGTCGACAGATGAAACAAGAGTTAACGCTGCTAATTGGAATTACTGTTTCAATTGATTGAGGATGTTAATTATTATTATTATTATCATATTATTTATATTATTATTTCCTTTGTTCACCGATGTATGCAAGGACAAGATATTAAATATCCCGTGAATTAAAAGAGTGAGCTACTGTTTTACTTTTTCATTACCAACTATCAAATATCTACATATATGTATAACATATATACATATATCATATTACACAGAAATAATAGCAACCATCTCTCCCTTTTCTATTAGCATCTGAGAACTATCCTAACCATCTCCGGAAAACTCGCCACCACTACACCATCATCTTGACACTTTCATCACCATCTTCGGTTCACCACGATCAACCCACCAGGTACCATCGAAACCCATGAAAACGCCACTTCATTATCCTATTTCTTGCTCGATAAACCACCACCGCTCAACTTGAAACACCACCACCCTAAACCCATTTAAATATCACCACATGCCACTGGAACATCCTACTTCTATACTATCTATTTCATCCTTCAGTTCCATTTCTTGTTCGATTAAAAACCACTAATCACCATCACTTTTCACGACCCAAAAACAGTCCTAAAACTCCTACTGCATTTCGTTACTTCTACTATCCATTTGTGTTTGACAAACCATCCAAATCGTCACCCAACAATCAAGTGTACAACCCCTGAAGGTATATTAAGGTGTTTAAGTTTTATGTTTTGGCATTTGTACTTGTATCGTCTTCATCAACATACCATTTTGTTTATTGTAGACCACTTTGAGCCACCATCACGACCATTAACCGTCACACCATTGCCAATACTTTATCATGTAAAACCCACCACTATTGGTCACCCACACCCTAAAATCCCTTTCACCATCTCATCACCATTGAACTTCATGTTCCTGTTCGACCCAAGAACACTACAACACCACCACCATCAAAACAGTCACCTTTTTCTATTTTTCTTCTTGTTGTCTCTTCTGTTAGAGTCATGATTAAACAACCATACTTGCTGCAATTGATTCGTTATAATTATCATTGATTAGACCCAAACCGAACACCCTTTGATTACTACTTCTACCATTCTGTTTCAGTCTTGTAACAGGTTGAATGACCATCACAACACCACCTATGATCATCACCAAAACAACCTTAAATCACCACTTCTTTCATCACTGTGTTGCTGCAATTATTACTGCTATACGCACCTCTAAACATCACCACAACCAACCACAGTTATCATCATCTTTAACTGTTTCTGCTACACTGTTATATACCTGTCTGTTTCTGTTTTAAATCAAACTCAGAAACCATGATCAACCATAGCCACCACAAAACACCATCATCAAAAACCCATTTACTTATGATCTTTCCTTCTATTTAAAACACAAAATCCTATACCTCATCTTTTCACTATATATTATTGCTGCTGGTTATCGTTTGCTGTTTCTGCTTTTCTGGAACGATTAGATGGAGACAAGGATAATAAAAGTTGAATAATATAATGGGTCTCCTTTATTCTTGATGGCCGACCATTATAACTCAAACAAACCCCACATTCATCCCACTAGTTCATTATTAATAAAAGAAAGAAAGAACCGAACTTTTTATTGATTAATACAGCTAGTCTTTTACTTGTTTGAATTGGGACGTGAAACCCTTTTTGCCTCATTGGGCCGTGGACTTTATGGTTGTAATTGGGCTGTGCTCCTAGCTTTAATGGACCGTGAACCCTACTTGTATTTTTGTTGGGCCAAAGGCTGTTAGGTTCTGTTAAGCAAGATAGAGTTATGATGATGATACAATGTGAGTGATGTTGGTAGTGACGATGTAGATGATGATAGGATGATTTATTATGTCCATGATGATGATCATCATGATAATATGACGTTATGATTATGTTATAGTAATAATAAATAGCGATGATGATGATGATGGCGATTTAGATGACATGATCACAATGATGTTCATGAATAATGATGGTGTTAATATGATAATGACCAAAATAGGGTATGGTATGATAATATCGTGATTAAGAAGTTGAGATGATGTATATTAGAGGTTAGAGAAATAAATGATGGCAATACATAAAGTGATGATGACGAGTATTGATTATGATTATGATCACGTTGATGGTGATTATGAAGACGATGATAACGAATAATGAATTAAATATAATGATACACAAAATAATAAGACAATATAGCACAATGATGATTATAATGTCATACCCCATCCTAATCCATCTGGACGAAGTCATCAACATCTGGTTCCATTGCGATGATCGACTCCAAATAAAGTCTTTAAAATGAGCAAATGCACAGCGGAAGGTTTCTTTCATACCTGAGAATAAACATGCTTTCAAGTGTCAACCAAAAGGTTGGTGAGTTCATAAATTTATCTTAAAACAATAAAATTCATCATTTTGATAGACCACAAGATTTAAAAGCTACATGGTACAAATGGGCCCGAATCCTATACCCACTTGTAATGTACATGCTATATCCTTTAAATACAATACACATTTCTCATGTACGAAATCCATTTTTCATAAATCATATTAACCGTACACTTATCTTGTGCACAAAAATAACATACACATAACCTGTGTATAAAATCATTCTCTCGATATATAACATTCACATCAACTGGTGGCAATTATCATGTCCACATAATTCAATGGTGGCAATTATCATGTCCACATAATTCAATGGTGGCAATTATCATGTCCACATAATTCAATAATAATCCGCAGAATTTCTGTCTGCATAATAATTCATTCGAGGAATGTTTTGCTTGTGTCTATCTCGTCAAACATTTATAAAAACATTTCATGTATTCACAGTTCAAAATATATTTCAAAAGCATTTAATAAAGCAGTTGTAAAAACAGCGCATGTATTCTCAGTCCCAAAAATGTAAAGAGTAAAATGGAGCAAATGAAACTCACGCATATAAATATTGTAAAATAGTTAATAAAGCATTTGCATGTATTCTCAGCCCAAAAATGTAAAGAGTGAAAAGGGATTAAATGAAACTCACCGTATTGTATTTTGTAGTAAAAATACACGTGACGACATTGAACAACTAAACAATGTAGGGTTGGCCTCGGATTCACGAACCTATATTAGTTGTAATTATATTAAAACACATAATTCGATTCGAACAACTTTATATATATATGTAAATTTATTAGTTATATCCTTTTTATATTAATATTATATATATTTCATATTTTCATTAAGAATATTAATCTCGTTAAAAATGATAATAGTTATAGTACTTGAATTTACTAATAAAGGTAATAATTATATTAATGATAATAATAATTATAGTGGTAATAATAATAATGATAAAAATGGCAATAATATCTCTAAAAATAATACTACCAATAATATTAATAATCTTAATATTAATTGAAATGATAATTTTTATAAAAAATGTTATTTGTAATAATAATATTAATGACCCCAATAAATATAGTGCTTTTACTAAAATGATACTTTTGCTTAATAATAATAATACTGATAGTTACAAAAGTGATACTTTTACTAATATTAATGAGAGTAATGATATCTTGTTTTATTTTCATAATAATAATAATAATAATCCTAATCATAATCATACTAATAACAATATTATAACTATTAGTGATAATAATAATAATTTTTATGCTTACATTTATAATCATAATAAATGAGAATTTTATTATAATACTTATATTAATAATAATAATATTAATAACTATAATATTAATATTAATAACTATAATATTAATATTAATAACAATAACAATAATAATAATAATACTAAGGGTGATACTAGTAATAACAATAATGTTAAAATAATAATAGTGTTAATACTAGTAATCTTAATTGTAGATAATAACTAGTAAAATAATAATAATAGAAATAATAATAAAAATAAGTTATACCTTTGTAGTATTAAAAAGACTTAAAGTGCCCGGAACGGGTCTCGAACTCACGACCTCACGTTTAACCCAACACCTCCCTAACCAGCTGCTCTGCTTGTTGATTTCTGTTTTAGTTCGTAACAAAAAAATTATTTAGCCTCTAACCCTGTGTTCTTCTTCTTTTTTAAAACTTACAGCCCATCATATCATCTCATCATCTCATTGTTACCTTCACTCATCATCATCATAAACATACATAAAATCATCAAGTAACACGTATCAACTTAATCTTGCTAACATCTTCATCCTTAACATTATCATTGATCATGTCTTCATGGTTTCTCCTCTCTCCGTTATGATCTTCATTCAATCTTATAATACAAAAATGTATGGCCCAACCCAAAAACAATGTAGGATTCGACTTACCATGCAGCAACAACAAACTTAAACATTGTCATTTGCTTTATGTGTTTTATATTAATGTAATCAAACATCTTTCATCATTCATGCGTCCTCATCATCATCGCCTATCACAATCTCACTTCCCTTGGTCGACCACAAATGAAAGCATAAAGTTGATATCGGCCCACGCCAACTACTACGAGATTTACCTAATCAATACAAATTATGTCCAACTCGTCAACGTAATTTCTACCCTACCACTATCCTTTATACCTCTAATATTAATATGAGTTTGTCGGTCAATAAGTGTAGAAAAGAAACGTGTTTGTCATAATCAATCAATAATTAGTTTAATACCCAACACAATTCTCATTATTTTCATTTACCTAGAACACCAAAAAGAAACGCAGCAAAGGTGGCTGCAAATCTGCAGCAGCCATGGTAATCGAGTGAAATAGAAAAGAAAATATATACGTGAAGCTGCAGCAGTCTGTTCACTCATGGCATTCGAAATAAACAGGTAGAAAACAGAAGTAACGAGCAGTTAATCATGGTTTGATTTTTAGTATTTGAAATCGAATAGAAACAGATCCATAGCAGCGAATGATAATTGCTTTATGTGGGTATTAATCATTCGAATATCAAGTAGAAAAATAGAACTAGCAGAGGCAGCAGTTTAAGTGAAAATAGAAAAGCTTACACAGCAGGTTATTGTTATTGTTGGTGGTTGATGGTGGTTGAAGTGATAGAAGATGGTGATCATGCTATCATAAAGAAAAATGAAGATTAAAGATGATGGTTGTCAAATAAGAAGAAGGATGGTTAGAGAGAAAGTATGGTTGTGAAGGTGGCGGTGGAAGTGGTGGTTTGAGTCGTGACAGAAGACAGGAAAAAGAGCAGCAACATAGCAACAATATTTTTGTGATGATTTGTGGTACGTGCAACATCAGAAACAAGTGCTGCAACTGAGTTAATCATGGTGGTGATTTCGATTATATGAGTGTTGGGTGTCATCGGCCAAAAGTAAGAAGAAAAGATATGAGGTGATGGCGGTTTGAGTTGGGTGTTTGTTTGATCGATAAAGATGATGAGAGAGGTAGAAATCGAAAACAAGAGTAAAAAGATGAGTAAGTTTGGTGATAGTTTTATGATACTTGCGTTGTAACTCGATTAAGACGTGTAACAAATTCTGTACGAAGATATCAAACAGAAGAAAATTCAATTACAATTAGAAAGTGTCCAAAACAAATTTTGTTTGCGTCTGTTTAACTAGATTCATATTGTACTGGATTGGATTGGGACAGATAACAAATTAGAGACAGAATCGATAGAGATATCAAGCGAGTTTTTGGATCCTACTGCGTAATTATCTATCTGTTCTTTTATATATGTACTGCAACAATTTGTTTCTTTTATAAGTCTTAATATGTATATATATATTTCTAGTTCTTAAATTTTAATTAATTAGTATATAATTATTAATACTATTAATAATACACTTAATGTTGTAAATACTAATAATAAAAGTTTATAATGACATAATTATAATAATATTACTATTAATTATAATGATAATAATATCTATAAAATTTATAAAAATAATATTACCCCTATATACTAATAGCCACCAAAATTTGTGTAGTTTCAATTATTTTGTGATGTATTTTTGAGTTTGTGTTCACACTTTGTTTGGTCCCTCATCTTTGCCTCAATTTACACAATGACCCCTCAAATTCACATTTCCTTAGGGTAAAAAGTATAAATATATAATTTTATTAAAATAAAAAAACTAATCCCACCCGAATTTTTAACGGGCCCTATCTTCTCGCTCGGTGCGAGTTAAATTTTTCCGAGCCCACCATTCAACTCAAAAAAATCTTACAAACAAAACGGGACTAACTATACGCGAAACGGGCACTTAAAAAAATGCTCAATACCTCGGATTATATTCAATACATATACACACCTATAATACGCTCCGTTAACTTTGAATACGCAACCCAAAGGCCCCTGCGGCATCGCGCGGGCTCCTTTTTATAGTTATTAATAATAATACTAATTATAATAAGGCTATTTTATTAATGATAATAATAATATTATTAATAAAAATACTATTACAATTTATATATATCAAATTCACATCAATAGAGTATATTAATAATACCAATATTGGTATTAATATCAATATTTATAATAATATTAACAACTATATTTATACCTGTATCATATATATGTATTATACTTTCGTAATATTTAATAATCATATAATATGTTATATAATATTTTTTATTGTATATTTATTATTCATACATTATATATATATTATACTATAATATAAATTATATATATTTATATATTTCATTTGTAATAACAACTTTTTATCACGTATATTGTTTTACATAATTAAATCATTTGATTAAAGTGTACTTTATTAATTTAAATTATTAAATATGCACTTATATTTATAATTATACTTATATATAGATATATTTACATATTTATTTACACACAATTGTTCCTGAATCCTCGGGCATAGTCAAAGGGTAATTAATTACATGAATATGGAATTCAAAACTTTCGAGACTCAACATTACAGATTTTGCTTATCGTGTCGGGAACACATAAAGATTAAAGTTTAAACATGCTTTCAATTGTCAACCAAAAGGTTGGTGAGTTCATAAATTTATCTTAAAACAATAAAATTCATCATTTTGATAGACCACAAGATTTAAAAGCTGCATGGTACAAATGGGCCCGAATCCTATACCCACCTGTAATGTACATGCTATATCCTTTAAATACAGTACACATTTCTCATGTACGAAATCCATTTTTCATAAATCATAGTAACCGTACACTTATCTTGTGCACAAAAATAATATACACATAACCTGTGTATAAAATCATTCTCTCGATATATAACATTCACATCAACTGGTGGCAATTATCATGTCCATATAATTCAATGGTGGCAATTATCATGTCCACATAATTCAATGGTGGCAATTATCATGTCCACATAATTCAATGGTGGCAATTATCATGTCTACATAATTCAATGGTGGCAATTATCATGTCTACATAATTCAATAATAATCTGCAGAACTTCTGTCTGCATAATAATTCATTCGAGGAATGTTTTGCTTGTGTCTATCTCGTCAAACATTTCATGTATTCACAGTTCAAAATATATTTCAAAAGCATTTAATAAAGCAGTTGTAAAAACAGCGCATGTATTCTCAGCCCTAAAAATGTAAAGAGTAAAAGGGAGCAAATGAAACTCACGCATATAAATATTGTAAAACAGTTAATAAAGCATTTGCATGTATTCTCAGCCCAAAAATGTAAAGAGTGAAAAGGGATCAAATGAAACTCACCGTACTGTATTTTGTAGTAAAAATACATGTGACGACATTGAACAACTAAACAATGTAGGGTTGGCCTCAGATTCACGAACCTATATTAGTTGTAATTATATTAAAACACATAATTCGATTCGAACAACTTTATATATATATGTAAATTTATTAGTTATATCCTTTTTATATTAATATTTTATATATTTCATATTTTCATTAAGAATATTAATCTCGTTAAAAATGATAATAGTTATAGTACTTGATTTTACTAATAAAGGTAATAATTATATTAATGATAATAATAATTATAGTGGTAATAATAATAATGATAAAAATGGCAATAATGTCTCTAAAAATAATACTACCAATAATATTAATAATCTTAATATTAATTGAAATGATAATTTTTATAAAAAATGTTATTTGTAATAATAATATTAATGATCTCAATAAATATAGTACTTTTACTAAAATGATACTTTTGCTTAATAATAATAATACTGATAGTTACAAAAGTGATACTTTTACTAATATTAATGAGAGTAATGATATCTTGTTTTATTTTCATAATAATAATAATAATAATAATAATAATAATAATAATAATAATAATAATAATAATAATAATAATAATAATCCTAATCATAATCATACTAATAACAATATTATAACTATTAGTGATAATAATAATAATTTTTGTGCTTACATTTATAATCATAATAAATGAGAATTTTATTATAATACTTATATTAATAATAATAATATTAATAACTATAATATTAATATTAATAACAATAATAATAATAATAATACTAAGGGTGATACTAGTAATAACAATAATGTTAAAATAATAATAATTCAAATAATAATAATAGTGTTAATACTAGTAATCTAAATTGTAGATAATAACTAGTAAAATAACAATGATAGAAATAATAATAACAATAAGTTATACCTTTGTAGTATTAAAAAGACTTAAAGTGCCTGGAACGGGTCTCGAACTCACGACCTCACGTTTAACCCAACACCTCCCTAACCAGCTGCTCTGCTTGTTGATTTTTGTTTTAGTTCGTAACAAAAAAATTATTTAGCCTCTAACCCTGTGTTTTTCTTCTTCTTTAAAACTTACAGCCCATCATATCATCTCATCATCTCATCATCTCATTGTTACCTTCACTCATCATCATCATCATCAAAAACATACATAAAATCATCAAGTAACACGTATCAACTTAATCTTGCTAACATCTTCATCCTTAACATTATCATTGATCATGTCTTCATGGTTTCTCCTCTCTCCGTTATGATCTTCATTCAATCTTATAATACAAAAATGTACGGCCCAACCCAAAAACAATGTAGGATTCGACTTACCATGCAGCAACAACAAACTTAAACATTGTCATTTGCTTTATGTGTTTTATATTAATGTAATCAAACATCTTTCATCATTCATGCGTCCTCATCATCATCGCCTATCACAATCTCACTTCCCTTGGTCGACCACAAATGAAAGCATAAAGTTGATATCGGCCCACGCCAACTACTACGAGATTTACCTAATCAATACAAATTATGTCCAACTTGTCAACCTAATTTCTACCCTACCACTATCCTTTATACCTCTAATATTAATATGAGTTTGTCGGTCAATAAGTGTAGAAAAGAAACGTATTTGTCATAATCAATCAATAATTAGTTTAATACCCAACACAATTCTCATTATTTTCATTTACCTAGAACACCAAAAAGAAACGCAGCAAAGGTGGCTGCAAATCTGCAGCAGCCATGGTAATCGAGTGAAATAGAAAAGCAAATATATACATGAAGCTGCAGCAGTCTGTTCACTCATGGCGTTCGAAATAAATAGGTAGAAAACAGAAGTAACGAGCAGTTATTCATGGTTCGATTTTTAGTATTTGAAATCGAATAGAAATGGATCCATAGCAGCGAATGATAATTGCTTTATGTGGGTATTAATCATTCGAATATCAAGCAGAAAATAAAACTAGCAGAGGCAGCAATTTAAGTGAAAATAGAAAAGCTTACACAGCAGGTTATTGTTATTGTTGGTGGTTGATGGTGGTTGAAGTGATGGAAGATGGTGATCATGCTATCACAAAGAAAAATGAAGATTAAAGATTATGGTTGTCAAATAAGAAGAAAGATGGTTAGAGAGAAAGTATGGTTGTGAAGGTGGTAGTGGAAGTGGTGGTTTGAGTCGCGACAGAAGACAGGAAAAAGAGCAGCAACATAGCAACAATATTTTTGTGATGATTTGTGGTATGTGCAACATCAGAAACAAGTGCTGCAACTGAGTTAATCATGGTGGTGATTTCGATTATATGGGTGTTGGGTGTCATCGGCCAAAAGTGAGAAGAAAAGATATGAGGTGATGGCGATTTGAGTTGGGTGTTTGTTTGATCGATAAAGATGATGAGAGAGGTAGAAACCGAAAATAAGAGTAAAAAGATGAGTAAGTTTGGTGATAGTTTTATGATACTTGCGTTGTAACTCGATTAAGAAGTGTAACAAATTCTGTACGAAGATATCAAACAGAAGAAAATTCAAATACAATTAGAAAGTGTCCAAAACAAATTTTGTTTATGTCTGTTTAACTAGAATCATATTGTACTGGATTGGATTGGGACAGATAACAAATTAGAGACAGAATCGATAGAGATATCAAACGAGTTTTTGGATCCTACTGCGTAATTATCTATCTGTTCTTTTATATATGTACTGCAACAATTTGTTTCTTTTATAAGTCTTAATCTGTATATATATATTTCTAGTTCTTAAATTTTAATTAATTAGTATATAATTATTAATACTATTAATAATACACTTAATGTTGTAAATACTAATAATAAAAGTTTATAATGACATAATTATAATAATATTACTATTAATTATAAAGATAATAATATCTATAAAATTTATAAAAATAATATTATTAATAATAATACTAATTATAATAAGGCTATTTTATTAATGATAATAATAATATTATTAATAAAAATACTATTACAATTTATATATATCAAATTCACTTCAATAGAGTATATTAATAATACCAGTATTGGTATTAATATCAAAATTTATAATAATATTAACAACTATATTTATACCTGTATCATATATATGTATTATACTTTCGTAATATTTAATAATCATATAATATGTTATATAATAATTTTTATTGTATATTTATTATTCATACATTATATATATATATATATTATACTATAATATAAATTATATATATTTATATATTTCATTTGTAATAACAACTTTTTATCTCGTATATTGTTTTACATAATTAACTCATTTGATTAAAGTGTACTTTATTAATTTAAATTATTAAATATGCACTTATATTTATAATTATACTTATATATATAGATATATTTACATATTTATTTACACACAATTGTTCCTGAATTATCGGGCATAGTCAAAGGGTAATTGATTACATGAATATGGAATTCAAAACTTTCGAGACTCAACATTACAGATTTTGCTTATTGTGTCGGGAACATATAAAGATTAAAGTTTAAATTTTCTTATCGTGTATTAAATTTCCGTGTCGGGAACATATAAAGACAAGGTGACAAGTTATAAGTTTGAGCAATTAAATAAGCCTTTTTAATACACGATTCGGAAATAGAAATAGTTTAAGGCATAGCCTTTACATAGACAAGGAATTGAAAAATAATCTAGGAAATATTAAGATTGAAGTAATCTTCATATTTCTTCTTCTCATCCTCCACCTTCTTCATAAAGTCATCAACTTTCTCGTTCCTCGCCTTTTGCTTCTCATAGAGATACTCGAGGTTATCATAGAGGTTAGTAACGCGGCTGTTGACTGCGTTGTTATCGTACCCCTTTAGAGCAAGCTGCTTGTTGACTCGATTTCTTTCCATATCCAACCAGAAATCAACATTCTCCTTGAGATGAGCAATTGATTGCTTTCCCCAACGGGTGTTAAGTTCTTCCTCATACTTCACTAACTTTATCTCTTTCTTTAACTCCGCATTTTCTTCCAAAAGTTTCTTGATCACTAGGTCCTTTTCATCCATTCGAGCCTCAATCCTTGTAACATGGCGAAGCAAACCATTGATGTTCTTCTCGGTAGTCGTTCGCAAATTCATGATTTCACACATGGCGTTATGGTTATCATAAGAAGGAGATCGAGCTCTTTTCTTAGACGGGCCATCTTTATTAAAATCAGCAGCTTGTTTCCCCTTATCTTCAATTCTTGGGGTTGGGTAGTAGTCGGGAGACTTAGGCAAAGTATTCGGACTATAGTTTGGTGAGGGAGGACCACCAAGACCATAAGGTGGACTTTGGACTCATCTCGAAGTTGAAGAGTGTCCAACACCTACTTCGATGGTAGGTTTAAAGCGAGCCATTTCTTGAGAAGATTTGAAGAGAGTCATTTTATTTGGTTGATTAACGCTTGAGCTTGACATCCTAACATTAGGAAAGAGACTTTGATTAGAATCTTTGAGTCAAGTTTAGTAAAGCATAAGTGTTAAGATTATAAGGCAATCCTAAGTGCTTTAAAATCTAAGGCAGGAAAGGTTATAGTTTTCTAGATTGCTAAGGCACCCTAGATAGCAAATAAGGCACACATAAAGATACAATCCGGGTTCTCTATAACAGCCTGGTTTGCTCTGATACTAATCTATCACACCCCCAATTAGGGCCTGGGTGAATGTGACATTAATATCAAATAAACCAACATATCATAATATACGAGAATAATACTAAATGATAAGAATAAACTTTATTGAGTACGCAGTGGAAAATGAATGTCGTTACAATAATAGAAATTACAATAAAGTAATTGTTTCAAATGCAAGAATAATAAATGTGATATCTCTTGATGCTAAGTCCAAGTAGCATCACATAAGCAGTAAGTAAATAAGCTTGATCAATCGGCACCTAAGACAAACATGCTAAAGTGTTAACCAAAAAGGTTGAGTGAAGTTCATAGGTTTAATAAATATGTTTGACCGTTGTTTTAGACCACAAGATTTAGTTTATAAAGTTGATCTCGCATGGATCAAAAAGTTATGCCAATTCATGATATTTAGACTAAACGTTCAAAGTTTGCCCCAAAGACAAGTTGTGTCTATACTTATCGGTTTAATTTCATTATTAAGTAATACAATGACTTGGTCAAATGTATCGGGGACGTTACTCCCGATAGGCCTACCCCCAATTATTAAGAATGCATTTAACGAGCAACTAAAAATATCACTGTAGGGACTTAGTCGGATATAGCATAGTTTAACAGTTGGTACTTGTGTCTAAATTGTAAATAGTAAAAGTAGCATGTGTCTCACCCCAAGTAAGTTAAATAAATTTGCGCAATAGTAAGAGGGGCTATGAATTCACTTAGTAAGTAGAGAGAGATCGTTATTCCTCGAAATAGAAAGTTTGGATGAATGAGCAGAAAGTCAACCTAAGGACATTTAAGAGTAGTTAAGTGTTTTGCCCAAATTTATGTTTAAGTATGCAAGTGTTTTAAGTATAGTTCGTTTTAGTAAGTTTCCATTCTTAGTATATTTCTACTTTTAGTAAGTTTCCAATTTTAGTAAGTTTCCACTTTTAGTAAGTTAGTGTCGAACACTAGTGAGTTGTCCTTAATAAGTCTACTGTGACTACCCAGAAATTTCCAACCAAATTTAAACTTTAATCTTTATATGTTTCCGACACGATAAGCAATATTTGTTAAGTTAAATTGTAAGAATTTTAAACTATGTTCATACATTCATTCAACCTCGACTAAGTTCCAACGATTCACGAACCATTAAACGAATATGATTATATATGTATATGTGTATATATATTATAACTTGAAACGTAAACAAAATATTAGATTAAATACTTTATATGATTGTATCTGTTTCAAAATGTTTATCAATGGAATTAGAAGATAAGATCAAATGATTGAATTATCAGATATATTGAATTATGATTACAAGTCTCTGTTGAAAGGCCCACGTTAATTTGAGAAATCTTTCCATTTTAACAATATTCGGAAAATGGTAAAGTGATTTATAAATAAGAACAAATTGTCAATCATTGAGAACTAGACAAAGGATAGTGGAAGACTGAATCTCATAAAGAATCGATTGATCTATTTAGTTTCAAACGTAAAAAAACGTTTTCAGTTTAAAAAGAACTTTATTATTAAAACGTATATAACTTTTATAAATATCTAGAACCACTTTTGACAACTCATTACTTAACTAGTATGATAAAGATAACGATATTTATATTTTATTTTATTAAATATATATAATAATTTAAATTAATATTATATATATTTATACGCGTATTATACGTACATAGTTTTATACTTTTACTATACTTAAACTTTATCTTTACTTTATTTTTATTTTACTTTAACTTTAATAATTCACTTTAATAATTCATACTTTAATAATTCACTTTAATAATTCATACTTTAATAATTCACTTTAATAATTCATACTTTAATAATTCACTTTAATAATTCATACTTTAATAATTCACTTTAATAATTCATACTTTAATTATTCACTTTAATAATTCAAAAATCTATTATAAATAGAATTCAATAGGTTTCATTATTTTATAGAAACTTAAAAATATTTTTCTCCAAACTCTCTCAATCGATTTACATATATATATTTACTCCGTATTATTTCAAGATATTATTAGTATACATAAAATATTACGATAGAGTGCTGTCCGAGTGATTTCGAAATTGTTTTTCGAGTAGGATAGGATTAAGGAAATTATGGGTTATAGCTATGGAGATGATTGAGTATGGTTCATGGGTATGCTCGTGAGGTCAATATAGTGTTTATCATTTCCGTTGCGTCTACGTACCTTTCCTGCAATATTGAATCTCAATATTGATACGTGAGTACTCATAATTTAACTTTTACATACTAATAGTGTATCCCTAACTAGTGCTCGAGTATTTAGGATTATGCATGCTTGTACTTTTGATATTGCCCTTAGACAGGTTAGGTTGAATATTGAATTAGTTACACTTGCGGTTGAGATAAGGTATAAGATATGCATGTCCTTGGAAAGCTAGCGAAAAATTAAGGACTTTTCCTCTAGATATCGAATGGTTTCGATGAACGGATTAGAAGTTATAATCAATTGAATTTTGATATTTTTATTAAAAATGATTATTATTATCGTCGTTTTTATCGTCGTTCTAGATTTATCTTATTATTATCATTATCATTATCTTTATCAATAAAAGGGATTTATCATTAAAAATTGTTATTTTTATTATTATTACTATCGTTATTATCGTTAAAGTTATAATTAGTATTATTATTATTATCCAATTATTATTATTATTATTATTATTATTATTATTATTATTATTATTATTATTATTATTATTATTATCATTATTAATATATATATCATTATTTAAAAATGGTTATTGTCATTGTTATTATTATTATTACTATATTATCATTAAGATAATTATTAGTATTATCGTTAATAATGTTATAGTAACTATCATTATTAATATTAGTGTAATTAAAACAAATATTTGTAACACCTAATTATTTTGATTACTATTATTATCATTATTATGAACACGATATAAAAGACGATTAAAAGCTATTAAACGAAACGATTAGGAAATAATGAGTAAGAGTATCATGATGAAATTAAAATATTATAAGATATTGATTTAGATAAAATTATCGTTCTTATTATTTTTATCATTACTATTATTATTAAAAGTATCGTTAGTATTAAAACTATCATTTTAACAAAAATTATCATTTTAATAGAAATGTCATTGTTACTATAAAATATCATTATTATTATTATTATTATTTTAAATAGAATTATTATTTTAATGATAATATTAAAAATTATCGTAAATATTAAAGTTATCATAATTAGAATTATCGTTTTATCATAATGTCATCTTAGTAATTATAAATATTGATATTTTTATAATAATAATTATTATTACAAAATAATACAACTTTTACTTACTATCATTATAGATATTATTTTATCAAATAAATATGTGATACAAACATATTTTACTACGTGTAATAACTTACTTTAATAATACCTATCATATTATCTTTATGATATTAAATGAACCCTATAAATTTTATTACTTAATATATATAAAAGTATATTATATTATATAAATTTAATATAAATTTTTATTTATTAATAAATAAATTATATTATTTACTCTAATAAATCTTTTAAAAATATTTAAAAATATAAAACGACGATATTTAAACTACATATTAATCATGTATAGATTTTTGGAAATTATTTTGAGTCATATTTACTTTTGTTGACTTTTGCATATTAGTCTCGAGCATTAGGATTGTGGTACACTATGACTTGACCTAATTTGTTAGACAAATATTGACCAACACATAATTATATATAATTAATTTAGGTTCGTGAATTCGAGGCCAACCTTGCACTTGTTCAATGACGTTATATGTATTTTTACTACGAAATACAGTATGGTGAGTTTCATTTACCTTTTTACCCTTTATATTTTTGGGCTGAGAATACATGCGCAATATTTATAAACGTTTTACAAAATAGACACAAGTACATGAAACTACATTTTATGGTTGAATTATCAAAATCGAATATGCCCCTTTTTATTATGTCTGGTAATCTAAGAATTAGGGAACAGACACCTTAATTGACGCGAATCCTAAAGATAGATCTATTAGGCCTAACAAACCCTATCCAAAGTACCGGATGCTTTAACACTTCGAAATTTATATCATGTCCGAAGGAGGATCCCGGAATGATAGGGGATATTCTTATATGTATCTAGTTAATGTCGGTTACAAGGTGTTCACCATATGAATGATTATTTTTGTCTCTATGCATGGGACATATATTTATGAGAACTGGAAATGAAATTCTTGTGGTCTATTAAAATGATGGAAATAAATGATTATGATAAACTAATGAACTCACCAACCTTTTGGTTGACACTTTAAAGCATGTTTATTCTCAGGTGTTAAAGAAATCTTGCGCTGTGCATTTGCTCATTTTAAAGATATTACTTGGAGTCTTTCATAGCATATTTCAAAGAACGTTGCATTCGAGTCATTGAGTTCATCAAAGATTATTATTAAATCAATTTATAGTTGGATAGTGGATATTATGAAATGGTATGCATGCCTGTCAATTTTCGATGTAAAGAAAGTTTGTCTTTTAAAAATGAATGCAAAGTTTGTAAAATGTATCATATAGAGGTCAAATACCCCGCAATGTAATCAACTATTGTGAATCTTTTATAATGTATATGAATGGGTCCCTTCATCTACCACCTATTAAGTGTGAAGATAACTAAGTGTATGATTACTATAGTCGGGTTTGACATTGTGCACCATACTCAAAAATCTATTCCACCGCCGAGTTACCAGAATGACTAATTATTACCGGTTGGCCCAGGATTTGTTGACCAAAATCTAAGTTTGGCATTCGTAATCCACAAGCGTCCCATAGTGGTACCAAGGATTACCCTAGGCCTTAAGTGTAGTGACCCGAACTTTTCCATGTTTATATATATTAATTGAGATTGATGTTTACATGATTAAATGTTTCCAACATGTTAAGCAATCATACTTGTTAAGACTTGATTAATTGAAATAGGTTTCATATAGACAATTGACCACCCAAGTTGACCGGTGATTCACGAACGTTAAAACTTGTAAAAAAAAACTATATGATGACATATATATGGTTATATATATAGTTAACATGATATTATGATAAGTAAACATATCATTAATTATATTAACAATGAACTACATATGTAAAAACAAGACTACTAACTTAATGATTTTGAAACGAGACATATATATAACGTTTATCGTTGTAACGACATTTAATGTATATATATCATATTAAGAGATATTCGTACATCATAATATCATGATAATATAATAATTTAAAATCTCTTTTGATATTATAAACATTGGGTTAACAACATTTAACAAGATCGTTAACCTAAAGGTTTCAAAACAACACTTACATGTAACGACTAACGATGACTTAACGACTCAGTTAAAATGTATATACATGTAGTGTTTTAATATGTATTTATACACTTTTGAAAGACTTCAATACACTTATCAAAATACTTCTACTTAACAAAAATGCTTACAATTACATTCTCGTTCAGTTTCATCAACAATTCTACTCGTATGCACCCGTATTCGTACTCGTACAATACACAGCTTTTAGATGTATGTACTATTGGTATATACACTCCAATGATCAGCTCTTAGTAGCCCATGTGAGTCACCTAACACATGTGGGAACCATCATTTGGCAACTAGCATGAAATATCTCATAAGATTACAAAAATATGAGTAATCATTCATGACTTATTTACATGAAAACAAAATTACATATCCTTTATATCTAATCCATACACCAACGACCAAAAACACCTACAAACACTTTCATTCTTCAATTTTCTTCATCTAATTGAACTCTCTCAAGTTCTATCTTCAAGTTCTAAGTGTTCTTCATAAATTCCAAAAGTTCTAGTTTCATAAAATCAAGAATACTTTCAAGTTTGCTAGCTCACTTCCAATCTTGTAAGGTGATCATCCAACCTCAAGAAGACTTTGTTTCTTACAGTAGGTTATCATTCTAATACAAGGTAATAATCATATTCAAACTTTGGTTCAATTTCTATAACTATAACAATCTTATTTCAAGTGATGATCTTACTTGAACTTGTTTTCGTGTCATGATTTTGCTTCAAGAACTTTGAGCCATCCAAGGATCCATTGAAGCTAGATCCATTTTTCTCTTTTCCAGTAGGTTCATCCAAGGAATTTAAGGTAGTAATGATGTTCATAACATCATTCGATTCATACATATAAAGCTATCTTATTCGAAGGTTTAAACTTGTAATCACTAGAACATAGTTTAGTTAATTCTAAACTTGTTCGCAAACAAAAGTTAATCCTTCTAACTTGACTTTTAAAATCAACTAAACACATGTTCTATATCTATATGATATGCTAACTTAATGATTTAAAACCTGGAAACACGAAAAACACCGTAAAACCGGATTTACGCCGTCGTAGTAACACCGCGGGCTGTTTTGGGTTAGTTAATTAAAAACTATGATAAACTTTGATTTAAAAGTTGTTATTCTGAGAAAATGATTTTTATTATGAACATGAAACTATATCCAAAAATTATGGTTAAACTCAAAGTGGAAGTATGTTTTCTAAAATGGTCATCTAGACGTTGTTCTTTCGACTGAAATGACTACCTTTACAAAAACGACTTGTAACTTATTTTTCCGACTATAAACCTATACTTTTTTTGTTTAGATTCATAAAATAGAGTTCAATATGAAACCATAGCAATTTGATTCACTCAAAACGGATTTAAAATGAAGAAGTTATGGGTAAAACAAGATTGGATAATTTTTCTCATTTTAGCTACGTGAAAATTGGTAACAAATCTATTCCAACCATAACTTAATCAACTTGTATTATATATTATGTAATCTTGAGATACCATAGACACGTATACAATGTTTCGACCTATCATGTCGACACATCTATATATATTTCGGAACAACCATAGACACTCTATATGTGAATGTTGGAGTTAGCTATACAGGGTTGAGGTTGATTCCAAAATATATATAGTTTGAGTTGTGATCAATACTGAGATACGTATACACTGGGTCGTGGATTGATTCAAGATAATATTTATCAATTTATTTCTGTACATCTAACTGTGGACAACTAGTTGTAGGTTACTAACGAGGACAGCTGACTTAATAAACTTAAAACATCAAAATATATTAAAAGTGTTGTAAATATATTTTGAACATACTTTGATATATATGTATATATTGTTATAGGTTCGTGAATCAACCAGTGGCCAAGTCTTACTTCCCGACGAAGTAAAAATCTGTGAAAGTGAGTTATAGTCCCACTTTTAAAATCTAATATTTTTGGGATGAGAATACATGCAGGTTTTATAAATGATTTACAAAATAGACACAAGTACGTGAAACTACATTCTATGGTTGAATTATCGAAATCGAATATGCCCCTTTTTATTAAGTCTGGTAATCTAAGAATTAGGGAACAGACACCCTAATTGACGCGAATCCTAAAGATAGATCTATTGGGCCTAACAAACCCCATCCAAAGTACCGGATGCTTTAGTACTTCGAAATTTATATCATATCCGAAGGGTGTCCCGGAATGATGGGGATATTCTTATATATGCATCTTGTTATTGTCGGTTACCAGGTGTTCACCATATGAATGATTTTTATCTCTATGTATGGGATGTGTATTGATATATGAAATCTTGTGGTCTATTGTTACGATTTGATATATATAGGTTAAACCTATAACTCACCAACATTTTTGTTGACGTTTTAAGCATGTTTATTCTCAGGTGATTATTAAGAGCTTCCGCTGTCGCATACTTAAATAAGGACAAGATTTGGAGTCCATGCTTGTATGATATTGTGTAAAAACTGCATTCAAGAAACTTATTTTGTTGTAACATATTTGTATTGTAAACCATTATGTAATGGTCGTGTGTAAACAGGATATTTTAGATTATCATTATTTGATAATCTACGTAAAGCTTTTTAAACCTTTATTGATGAAATAAAGGTTATGGTTTGTTTAAAAATGAATGCAGTCTTTGAAAAACGTCTCATATAGAGGTCAAAACCTCGCAACGAAATCAATTAATATGGAACGTTTTTAATCAATAAGAACGGGACATTTCAGTTGGTATCCGAGCGTTGGTCTTAGAGAACCAGAAAATTTGCATTAGTGTGTCTTATCGAGTTTGTTTGGATGCATTAGTGAGTCTGGACTTCGACCGTGTTTTCTTTAAAAATGATTGCTTAACATTTTTGTTGGAAACTATATATTTTTAACATATGAATATTATGTGATATATTAATCTCTTAACGTGTTTGATATTATGTGATAGATGTCTACCTCTAGAACAAGTCTCATTGACTCACCTAATAATAATGAAGAGTCAAATGTAAATTGGAATGATCTGTGGACTGATTCACAAGTTCCCGAAGAGGAACCGGAAGAAGAGTCGGAACCGGAAGAAGAATCGGAACCGGAAGAAGAATCGGAACCGGATGAAGAAATAGAACCAGTGGGGGAAATAATAAAACGGTTAAGTAAAAGAAAATCCTCAACCAACCGACCAAAGTTAATTATGGTCAATGGTGTTTCCGCCAAGGAAGCAAAATATTGGGAGGATTACCAATTCTCCGATGAATCGAATTCCGACGAGAATTCCGATGATGTTATAGAAATTACCCCAACTGAATTTAAAAAGGCAAAAGAAAATAATAAGGGAAAGGGCATAAAAATAGAGAAATCTAATTCCAACCCCGATGAACTTTATATGTATCGTCAACCCCCGAAGTCCTTAAGTTGTAACAATGACCCAGGAACCTCTAAACCACCAGGTTTTTCTAAACCAATGTGGACAACGACGGCTCGTATTAGGGGAACATCATATATCCCTAGAAACTTGGCAAAACGAACCAAAGCCGAAGAAGAAGAAACGAGCGAGTCGGAATAAGATAGTTGTATTCGTGTGGTGTAATATATGGAATATAGTGTTCTTATGCTTTATGATATATGTAAAAATTGCTTGTATTAATAAGTATTTTTTTTTATGAATCTAACTCTTGTCTATTTTACAGTTTAAAAACACAAAATGGATAGACAACCCAATATTTTAAGAGACCTACCCGGAGACATGATTGATGAAATCTTGTCTAGAGTCGGCCAGAATTCTTCGGCACAACTATTTAAGGCGAGATCAGTTTGTAAGACATTCGAAGAACGTTCCAAGAATGTCTTGGTTTATAAGAGACTTTCGTTTGAAAGATGGGGGATATCACATTGGGAAACCCATAAGTTACGATGTGTTTACTTTGACGCATATATTGCGGGGAACCCAAATGCTATTTTACGCAACGGGTTAAGAAATTATTTTGACTCAATATATCCGAATATTGGACTTCGTGATTTAGAAAAAGCGGCTAACATGCAACATAAAGAAGCATGTTATGCTTACGGATTAGTAATGTTCGCTTCTCACCAAAGTGAGAACAAGAACATCGGGCTACAACTATTAAAGAAAACGTTTCCACAAGTGACGGAGTCGGTAATTGGGGTAAGAAATGAGGTTTTTAGATTATTACGGGACTGTTGGACATTACGTAACCCTCATCCCTTTGATGACGTTACAACACGCTGTCTTATCAACGGCCATAACGGTTATGTTGCACAAGACCAAGGATGGGAAGTAGTCCTAGTAAAACCAGAATGCATGACTTGTTTCTGGACGTATGAATTACGTGTCTTTATTGCCTTTGCTGAACGACTTGTGTACTAGCTAGAATTGTCTTCACAACTATCTTGTATCAAAGTTATTGTGTGCTATATTTCATGCTTTATGTAAAATAAGCGGTATTGTAAGTTGTAAAATATTGTATAAAAGTTTGAACGCGAAATATTATTATAATCAGTTTTTCATATAGAATTGTAGTAGTTGAATTGTATATTAGCTACTAAGTATGAACTTAACGGGTAGGTACTACCCGAATTTAAACTTATAAAACGCTAATATGAAGAAAAAGCTTTTATAAATGAGTTCATATTATGCTACGAAATACTATTAACTACTCTTAATATTCTGTATGATTAACTTGTTCCATTTAACTATTTTGAAGGAAATGGCACCGACTACTCGACACACCGTGAATATGAATGAAGAGGAATTCCGTACTTTTCTAGCTTCAAACATAGCCGCAGTACAGGCTGCGCTACATACCAACAATAACCTTGGATCTAGCAGTACAGGAAATCGTGTAGGATGCACCTACAAAGAATTCACTGCCTGCAAACCTTTGGAATTTGATGGAACCGAAGGACCGATCGGATTGAAACGGTGGACCGAGAAGGTTGAATCGGTGTTTGCCATAAGTAAGTGTACTGAAGAGGACAAAGTGAAGTACGCTACGCATACCTTCACAGGTTCTGCGTTAACATGGTGGAATACCTATCTAGAGCAAGTGGGACAAGATGATGCGTACGCACTACCGTGGTCAGCATTCAAGCACTTGATGAACGAGAAGTACCGTCCCAGAACCGAGGTCAATAAGCTCAAGACAGAACTTAGAGGGTTACGAACCCAAGGATTTGATATTACCACGTACGAAAGACGATTCACAGAATTGTGCCTATTGTGTCCGGGAGCATTCGAAGATGAGGAAGAGAAGATCGACGCGTTTGTGAAAGGATTACCGGAAAGAATCCAAGAAGATATAAGTTCACACGAGCCCGCCTCCATACAACAGGCATGTAGAATGGCTCACAAACTAGTGAACCAGATTGAAGAAAGAATTAAAGAACAGACTGCTGAAGAGGCCAATGTGAAGCAAGTCAAAAGAAAGTGGGAGGAAAACGGTGATAAGAATCACCAATACAACAACAACAGCAATTACAACAATAATCGCAACAATTATCCCAACAATCGCAACATCAATCGCAACTACAACAAACGGCCCAACAACAACAACAACAACAACAACAGCAACTACAACAATCATCCCAACAACAATAATAACCGCAAAAACAACAACAATCAGAAGCAACTATGCCAAAGGTGTGAAAAGAATCACTCGGGGTTCTGCACCAAATTTTGCAACAAGTGTAAAAGAAATGGTCATAGCGCGGCGAAGTGTGAGGTCTACGGACCAGGGGTTAATAGAACGAAAGGAACAAATGGTGTCGGAACGAGTAATGGCGGAGCAAGTAGTATCGGAGCAAGTTATGCCAATGTAGTTTGTTATAAATGTGGAAAACCAGGCCACATTATTAGAAATTGCCCGAACCAGGAGAACACGAATGGACAAGGCCGTGGAAGAGTTTTCAATATTAATGCGGTAGAGGCACAGGAAGACCCGGAGCTTGTTACGGGTACGTTTCTTATTGACAATAAATCTGCTTACGTTTTATTTGATTCGGGTGCGGATAGAAGCTATATGAGTAGAGATTTTTGTGCTAAATTAAGTTGTCCATTGACGCCTTTGGATAGTAAATTTTTACTCGAATTAGCAAATGGTAAATTAATTTCAGCAGATAATATATGTCGGAATCGAGAAATTAAACTGGTTAGCGAAACATTTAAGATTGATTTGATACCAGTAGAGTTAGGGAGTTTTGATGTGATAATCGGTATGGACTGGTTGAAAGAAGTGAAAGCGGAGATCGTTTGTTACAAAAATGCAATTCGCATTATACGAGAAAAAGGAAAACCCTTAATGGTGTACGGAGAAAAGGGCAACACGAAGCTACATCTTATTAGTAATTTGAAGGCACAAAAACTAATAAGAAAAGGTTGCTATGCTGTTCTAGCACACGTCGAGAAAGTACAAACTGAAGAAAAGAGCATCAATGATGTTCCCATTGCAAAAGAATTTCCCGATGTATTTCCGAAAGAATTACCGGGATTACCCCCACATCGATCCGTTGAATTTCAAATAGATCTTGTACCAGGAGCTGCACCAATAGCTCGTGCTCCTTACAGACTCGCACCCAGCGAGATGAAAGAACTGCAAAGCCAATTACAAGAACTTTTAGAGCGTGGTTTCATTCGACCAAGCACATCACCGTGGGGAGCTCCTGTTTTGTTTGTCAAGAAGAAAGATGGTACATTCAGGTTGTGTATCGACTACCGAGAGTTGAACAAACTTACCATCAAGAACCGCTACCCACTACCGAGAATCGACGACTTATTTGATCAATTACAAGGCTCGTCTGTTTATTCAAAGATTGACTTACGTTCCGGGTATCATCAAATGCGGGTGAAAGAAGATGATATTCCAAAGACTGCTTTCAGAACACGTTACGGTCATTACGAGTTTATGGTCATGCCGTTTGGTTTAACTAATGCACCAGCTGTGTTCATGGACCTTATGAACCGAGTGTGTGGACCATACCTTGACAAGTTTGTCATTGTTTTCATTGATGACATACTTATTTACTCAAAGAATGACCAAGAACACGGTGAACATTTGAGAAAGGTGTTAGAAGTATTGAGGAAGGAAGAATTGTACGCTAAGTTTTCAAAGTGTGCATTTTGGTTGGAAGAAGTTCAATTCCTCGGTCACATAGTGAACAAAGAAGGTATTAAGGTGGATCCGACAAAGATAGAAACTGTTGAAAAGTGGGAAACCCCGAAAACTCCGAAACACATACGCCAGTTTTTAGGACTAGCTGGTTACTACAGAAGGTTCATCCAAGACTTTTCCAGAATAGCAAAACCCTTGACTGCATTAACGCATAAAGGGAAGAAATTTGAATGGAATGATGAACAAGAGAAAGCGTTTCAGTTATTGAAGAAAAAGCTAACTACGGCACCTATATTGTCATTGCCTGAAGGGAATGATGATTTTGTGATTTATTGTGACGCATCAAAGCAAGGTCTCGGTTGTGTATTAATGCAACGAACGAAGGTGATTGCTTATGCGTCTAGACAATTGAAGATTCACGAACAAAATTATACGAAGCATGATTTGGAATTAGGCGCGGTTGTTTTTGCATTAAAGACTTGGAGGCACTACTTATATGGGGTCAAAAGTATTATATATACCGACCACAAAAGTCTTCAACACATATTTAATCAGAAACAACTGAATATGAGGCAGCGTAGGTGGATTGAATTATTGAATGATTACGATTTTGAGATTCGTTACCACCCGGGGAAGGCAAATGTGGTAGCCGATGCCTTGAGCAGGAAGGATAGAGAACCCATTCGAGTAAAATCTATGAATATAATGATTCATAATAACATTACTACTCAAATAAAGGAGGCGCAACAAGGAGTTTTAAAAGAGGGAAATTTAAAGGATGAAATACCCAAAGGATCGGAGAAGCATCTTAATATTCGGGAAGATGGAACCCGGTATAGGGCTGAAAGGATTTGGGTACCAAAATTTGGAGATATGAGAGAAATGGTACTTAGAGAAGCTCATAAAACCAGATACTCAATACATCCTGGAACGGGGAAGATGTACAAGGATCTCAAGAAACATTTTTGGTGGCCGGGTATGAAAGCCGATGTTGCTAAATACGTAGGAGAATGTTTGACGTGTTCTAAGGTCAAAGCTGAGCATCAGAAACCATCAGGTCTACTTCAACAACCCGAAATCCCGGAATGGAAATGGGAAAACATTACCATGGATTTCATCACTAAATTGCCAAGGACTGCAAGTGGTTTTGATACTATTTGGGTAATAGTTGATCGTCTCACCAAATCAGCACACTTCCTACCAATAAGAGAAGATGACAAGATGGAGAAGTTAGCACGACTGTATTTGAAGGAAGTCGTCTCCAGACATGGAATACCAATCTCTATTATCTCTGATAGGGATGGCAGATTTATTTCAAGATTCTGGCAGACATTACAGCAAGCATTAGGAACTCGTCTAGACATGAGTACTGCCTATCATCCACAAACTGATGGGCAGAGCGAAAGGACGATACAAACGCTTGAAGACATGCTACGAGCATGTGTTATTGATTTCGGAAACAGTTGGGATCGACATCTACCGTTAGCAGAATTTTCCTACAACAACAGCTACCATTCAAGCATTGAGATGGCGCCGTTTGAAGCACTTTATGGTAGAAAGTGCAGGTCTCCGATTTGTTGGAGTGAGGTGGGGGATAGACAGATTACGGGTCCGGAGATTATACAAGAAACTACCGAGAAGATCATCCAAATTCAACAACGGTTGAAAACCGCCCAAAGTCGACAAAAGAGCTACGCTGACATTAAAAGAAAAGATATAGAATTTGAAATTGGAGAGATGGTCATGCTTAAAGTTTCACCTTGGAAAGGCGTTGTTCGATTTGGTAAACGAGGGAAATTAAATCCAAGGTATATTGGACCATTCAAGATTATTGATCGTGTCGGACCAGTAGCTTACCGACTTGAGTTACCTCAACAACTCGCGGCTGTACATAACACTTTCCACGTCTCGAATTTGAAGAAATGTTTTGCTAAAGAAGATCTCACTATTCCGTTAGATGAAATCCAAATCAACGAAAAACTCCAATTCATCGAAGAACCCGTCGAAATAATGGATCGTGAGGTTAAAAGACTTAAGCAAAACAAGATACCAATTGTTAAGGTTCGATGGAATGCTCGTAGAGGACCCGAGTTCACCTGGGAGCGTGAAGATCAGATGAAGAAGAAATACCCGCATCTATTTCCAGAAGATTCGTCAACACCTTCAACAGCTTAAAATTTCGGGACGAAATTTATTTAACGGGTAGGTACTGTAGTGACCCGAACTTTTCCATGTTTATATATATTAATTGAGATTGATGTTTACATGATTAAATGTTTCCAACATGTTAAGCAATCATACTTGTTAAGACTTGATTAATTGAAATAGGTTTCATATAGACAATTGACCACCCAAGTTGACCGGTGATTCACGAACGTTAAAACTTGTAAAAAAAAACTATATGATGACATATATATGGTTATATATATAGTTAACATGATATTATGATAAGTAAACATATCATTAATTATATTAACAATGAACTACATATGTAAAAACAAGACTACTAACTTAATGATTTTGAAACGAGACATATATATAACGTTTATCGTTGTAACGACATTTAATGTATATATATCATATTAAGAGATATTCGTACATCATAATATCATGATAATATAATAATTTAAAATCTCTTTTGATATTATAAACATTGGGTTAACAACATTTAACAAGATCGTTAACCTAAAGGTTTCAAAACAACACTTACATGTAACGACTAACGATGACTTAACGACTCAGTTAAAATGTATATACATGTAGTGTTTTAATATGTATTTATACACTTTTGAAAGACTTCAATACACTTATCAAAATACTTCTACTTAACAAAAATGCTTACAATTACATTCTCGTTCAGTTTCATCAACAATTCTACTCGTATGCACCCGTATTCGTACTCGTACAATACACAGCTTTTAGATGTATGTACTATTGGTATATACACTCCAATGATCAGCTCTTAGCAGCCCATGTGAGTCACCTAACACATGTGGGAACCATCATTTGGCAACTAGCATGAAATATCTCATAAGATTACAAAAATATGAGTAATCATTCATGACTTATTTACATGAAAACAAAATTACATATCCTTTATATCTAATCCATACACCAACGACCAAAAACACCTACAAACACTTTCATTCTTCAATTTTCTTCATCTAATTGAACTCTCTCAAGTTCTATCTTCAAGTTCTAAGTGTTCTTCATAAATTCCAAAAGTTCTAGTTTCATAAAATCAAGAATACTTTCAAGTTTGCTAGCTCACTTCCAATCTTGTAAGGTGATCATCCAACCTCAAGAAGACTTTGTTTCTTACAGTAGGTTATCATTCTAATACAAGGTAATAATCATATTCAAACTTTGGTTCAATTTCTATAACTATAACAATCTTATTTCAAGTGATGATCTTACTTGAACTTGTTTTCGTGTCATGATTTTGCTTCAAGAACTTTGAGCCATCCAAGGATCCATTGAAGCTAGATCCATTTTTCTCTTTTCCAGTAGGTTCATCCAAGGAACTTAAGGTAGTAATGATGTTCATAACATCATTCGATTCATACATATAAAGCTATCTTATTCGAAGGTTTAAACTTGTAATCACTAGAACATAGTTTAGTTAATTCTAAACTTGTTCGCAAACAAAAGTTAATCCTTCTAACTTGACTTTTAAAATCAACTAAACACATGTTCTATATCTATATGATATGCTAACTTAATGATTTAAAACCTGGAAACACGAAAAACACCGTAAAATCGGATTTACGCCGTCGTAGTAACACCGCGGGCTGTTTTGGGTTAGTTAATTAAAAACTATGATAAACTTTGATTTAAAAGTTGTTATTCTGAGAAAATGATTTTTATTATGAACATGAAACTATATCCAAAAATTATGGTTAAACTCAAAGTGGAAGTATGTTTTCTAAAATGGTCATCTAGACGTTGTTCTTTCGACTGAAATGACTACCTTTACAAAAACGACTTGTAACTTATTTTTCCGACTATAAACCTATACTTTTTTTGTTTAGATTCATAAAATAGAGTTCAATATGAAACCATAGCAATTTGATTCACTCAAAACGGATTTAAAATGAAGAAGTTATGGGTAAAACAAGATTGGATAATTTTTCTCATTTTAGCTACGTGAAAATTGGTAACAAATCTATTCCAACCATAACTTAATCAACTTGTATTATATATTATGTAATCTTGAGATACCATAGACACGTATACAATGTTTCGACCTATCATGTCGACACATCTATATATATTTCGGAACAACCATAGACACTCTATATGTGAATGTTGGAGTTAGCTATACAGGGTTGAGGTTGATTCCAAAATATATATAGTTTGAGTTGTGATCAATACTGAGATACGTATACACTGGGTCGTGGATTGATTCAAGATAATATTTATCAATTTATTTCTGTACATCTAACTGTGGACAACTAGTTGTAGGTTACTAACGAGGACAGCTGACTTAATAAACTTAAAACATCAAAATATATTAAAAGTGTTGTAAATATATTTTGAACATACTTTGATATATATGTATATATTGTTATAGGTTCGTGAATCAACCAGTGGCCAAGTCTTACTTCCCGACGAAGTAAAAATCTGTGAAAGTGAGTTATAGTCCCACTTTTAAAATCTAATATTTTTGGGATGAGAATACATGCAGGTTTTATAAATGATTTACAAAATAGACACAAGTACGTGAAACTACATTCTATGGTTGAATTATCGAAATCGAATATGCCCCTTTTTATTAAGTCTGGTAATCTAAGAATTAGGGAACAGACACCCTAATTGACGCGAATCCTAAAGATAGATCTATTGGGCCTAACAAACCCCATCCAAAGTACCGGATGCTTTAGTACTTCGAAATTTATATCATATCCGAAGGGTGTCCCGGAATGATGGGGATATTCTTATATATGCATCTTGTTATTGTCGGTTACCAGGTGTTCACCATATGAATGATTTTTATCTCTATGTATGGGATGTGTATTGATATATGAAATCTTGTGGTCTATTGTTACGATTTGATATATATAGGTTAAACCTATAACTCACCAACATTTTTGTTGACGTTTTAAGCATGTTTATTCTCAGGTGATTATTAAGAGCTTCCGCTGTCGCATACTTAAATAAGGACAAGATTTGGAGTCCATGCTTGTATGATATTGTGTAAAAACTGCATTCAAGAAACTTATTTTGTTGTAACATATTTGTATTGTAAACCATTATGTAATGGTCGTGTGTAAACAGGATATTTTAGATTATCATTATTTGATAATCTACGTAAAGCTTTTTAAACCTTTATTGATGAAATAAAGGTTATGGTTTGTTTAAAAATGAATGCAGTCTTTGAAAAACGTCTCATATAGAGGTCAAAACCTCGCAACGAAATCAATTAATATGGAACGTTTTTAATCAATAAGAACGGGACATTTCATTAAGTAGCGTTGACGTTCACGTTATCGTGATTGACTATTGTAATCGTGTATTATACTATAAGTAGTATATTATAAGTATTAGTAATAGTATAAGTGTTAAGTAGTAGTATAAGTGTATAAGTGTTAAGTAGTATTAGTAATATAGTATAAGTAGTATTAGGGTTTTATTAATTAATTAGGTTTGATTAATTAAAGTAGTATTAAATGATTAGGGTTTATGTGACAAATGTTTAATAGTATTATTAGGTTTAGGGTTTAGTGAAATAATGATTAGGTAATGATTAGGGTATTATTTAATGTTTTAGGGTTTTATTAAATTAGGGTTTAATAATTAGGGTTTAGGTTAAATTAGGGTTTAGGTATGTATATATGTATATTTCGTGCATATGTATATATATAGTATTTATATATATATATATATATATATGTAATCGTTTATATATATGTATATATATATATTTTTTATTAGTAAATACATATATATGTAATGTGTATCTACTTTCCAAATATAACTATCCTAACACAATCTTAGTGAATCCTTAGGGTTTTTAAGATCTAAACAAAACTTTTTTTATACATGTAGCCGTATGTATATAATGACACTTGATCAAAGTGATTATATTACAGTAAGTCATGCTGAGTTTCTAAATGGAACATGATGATTCACAGATTATAACGTCATCATGTGTCATGTTACATAACTCTTTCATTATGATTAACTTCTGAACATATCAAGAAACTATATTCTTGATAGTTCTATTCTCAGTGATTCAGGTAATTTGACAAATCAAATCGTGCGATTACGTTCTTTCTTGTTTAGAACATTAAGTTCATTCGAAGCTCCATACTTACGAATTCTGGACCGTTACTCGCTTTACTAGAGGTCGATAGGATAATAAAAAGGCAAAGAGATCCAAAATATAAGAGAAAATATAAGGCCCAATAACAACATGGAGGTTACAAGTCATGGATATTAATACGAATAGCAATATAAAGACACGGTATAATTAAGAATAGTATCACCCTAAGGTAATAGTATAAGTAGATAGATTTTTCTGGTGGAAGATTGAAAAGAAGGATGTCAGAAAAGATAATTAAAAAAATATCAAGGATTAGAGCTGGATTAAGCATTTTCACAATCTTTTGGATGTATGATCTAAGAAAGAAAGTATAGGAATGGTGAGAATAATGGAACGGAAGAGCTTAATTTATAATGGAAATATCAGATAGAGCAATCGAGGCAGATCACCGTATTTATTTATAGAGATCTTCATTTCCTTATTCGCCGAAGAATCAAATATTTTAAATTTCGAAGATTTTCTTTAAATCCCTTGAATTCCGGAATTCAACCATGACTAGTAAAAAGTTATGATGAAACATGTCTTTCTCATTTCACTATTTGGTGATACCTTCACTCGTACTCTTCGAGTAATCGAATTATTTTATCCATATTACTCTATGGTAATAAAACTCTATTTATCAACTCATATGAGTCATGAAAGCATACTTATTGTCAGCCATGATGATTGTAGTGACCCGAACTTTTCCATGTTTATATATATATTAAATGAAATTGTTATTTACATGATTAAGTGTTTCCAACATGTTAAGCAATCAAACTTGTTAAGACTTGATTAATTGAAATAGGTTTCATATAGACAATTAACCACCCAAGTTGACCGGTGATTCATGAACGTTAAAACTTGTAAAAACTATATGATGACATATATATGATTATATATATAGTTAACATGATATTATGATAAGTAAACATATCATTAAGTATATTAACAATGAACTACATATGTAAAAACAAGACTACTAACTTAATGATTTTGAAACGAGACATATATGTAACGATTATCGTTGTAACGACATTTAATGTATATATATCATATTAAGAGATATTCGTACATCATAATATCATGATAATATAATAATTTAAAATATCATTTGATATTATAAACATTGGGTTAACAACATTTAACAAGATCGTTAACCTAAAGGTTTCAAAACAACACTTACATGTAACGACTAACGATGACTTAACGACTCAGTTAAAATGTATATACATGTAGTGTTTTAATATGTATTCATACACTTTTGAAAGACTTCAAGACACTTATAAAAATACTTCTACTTAACAAAAATGCTTACAATTACATCATCGTTCAGTTTCATCAACAATTCTACTCGTATGCACCCGTATTCGTACTCGTACAATACACAGCTTTTAGATGTATGTACTATTGGTATATACACTCCAATGATTAGCTCTTAGCAGCCCATGTGAGTCACCTAACACATGTGGGAACTATCATTTGGCAACTAGCATGAAATATCTCATAAAATTACAAAAATATGAGTAATCATTCATGACTTATTTACATGAAAACAAAATTACATATCCTTTATATCTAATCCATACACGAAAGACCAAAAACACCTACAAACACTTTCATTTTTCAATTTTCTTCATCTAATTGATCTCTCTCAAGTTCTATCTTCAAGTTCTAAGTGTTCTTCATAAATTCTACAAGTTCTAGTTTCATAAAATCAAGAATACTTCCAAGTTTGCTAGCTTACTTCCAATCTTGTAGAGTGATCATCCAACCTCAAGAAATCTTTCTTATTTACAGTAAGATATCTTTCTAATATAAGGTAATACTCATATTCAAACTTTGATTCAATTTCTATAACTATAACAATCTTATTTTGAGTGGAAATCTTACTTGAACTTGTTTTCGTGTCATGATTCTACTTCAAGAACTTTCAAGCCATCCAAGATCCTTTGAAGCTAGATCCATTTGTCTCTTTTCCAGTAGGTTTATCCACAAAACTTGAGGTAGTAATGATGTTCATAACATCATTCGATTCATACATATAAAGCTATCTTATTCGAAGGTTTAAACTTGAAATCACTAGAACATAGTTTAGTCAATTCTAAACTTGTTCGCAAACAAAAGTTAATCCTTATAACTTGACTTTTAAAATTAACTAAACACATGTTCTATATCTATATGATATGCTACCTTAATGATTTAAAACCTGGAAACACGAAAAACACCGTAAAACTGGACATACGCCGTCGTAGTAACACCGCGGGCTATTTTGGGTTTGATAATTAAAAACTATGATAAACTTTGATTTAAAAGTTGTTCTTCTGGGAAAATGATTTTTCTTATGAACATGAAACTATATCCAAAAATCATGGTTAAACTCAAAATGGAAGTATGTTTTTCAAAATGGTCATCAAGACGTCGTTCTTTCGACTTAAATGACTACCTCTTAAAAAACGACTTGTAACTTATATTTCCAACTATAAACCTATACTTTTTCTATTTAGATTCTTAAAATAGAGTTCAATATGAAACCATATCAATTTGATTCACTCAAAACGGATTTAAAATGAAGAAGTTATGGGTAAAACAAGATTGGATATTTTTTAGTTTTGTAGCTACGGGAAATATTAGCAATTCTATACAAATCATATCCTAGCTAACTTATATTGTATTATACATGTATTCTAGTATATTATGTAATCTTGGGATACCATAGACACGTATGCAAATGTTTTGACATATCATATCGACCCATGTATATATATTATTTGGAACAACCATAGACACTCTATATGCAGTAGTGTTGGAGTTAGCTATACAGGGTTGAGGTTGATTCCAAAAATATATATACTTTGAATTGTGATCGAGCCTGAGACATGTATACACTGGGTCGTGGATTGATTCAAGATAATATATATCGATTTATTTCTGTACATCTAACTGTGGACAACTAGTTGTAGGTTACTAACGAGGACAGCTGACTTAATAAACTTAAAACATCAAAATGTATTAAAAGTGTTGTAAATATATTTTGAACATACTTTGATATATATGTACATATTTGTTATAGGTTCGTGAATCGACCAGTGGCCAAGTCTTACTTCCCGACGAAGTAAAAATCTGTGAAAGTGAGTTATAGTCCCACTTTTAAAATCTAATACTTTTGGGATGAGAATACATGCAGGTTTTATAAATGATTTACAAAATAGACACAAGTACATGAAACTACATTCTATGGTTGAATTATCGAAATCGAATATTCCCCTTTTTATTAAGTCTGGTAATCTAAGAATTAGGGAACAGACACCCTAATTGACGCGAATCCTAAAGATAGATCTATCGGGCCCAACAAGCCCCATCCAAAGTACTGGATGCTTTAGTACTTTGAAATTTATATCATGTCCGAAGGAGGATCCCGAAATGATGGGGATATTCTTATATATGCATCTTGTTAATGTCGGTTACCAGGTGTTCACCATATGAATGATTTTTATCTCTATGTATGGGATGTATATTGAAATATGAAATCTTGTGGTCTATTGTTACGATTTGATATATATAGGTTAAACCTATAACTCACCAACATTTTTGTTGACGTTTAAAGCATGTTTATTCTCAGGTGAATATTAAGAGCTTCCGCTGTTGCATACTAAAATAAGGACAAGATTTGGAGTCCATGTTTGTATGATATTATGTAAAAACTGCATTCAAGAAACTTATGTCGATGTAATATATTTCTATTGTAAACCATTATGTAATGGTCGTGTGTAAACGGTATATTTTAGATTATCATTATTTGATAATCTACATAATGCTTTTGAAACCTTTATTGATAAAATAAAGGTTATGGTTGTTTTAAAAATGAATGCAGTCTTTGAAAAACGTCTCATATTGAGGTCAAAACCTCGCAACGAAATCAATTAATATGGAACGTTTATAATCAATATGAACGGGACATTTCAGATGGTATCAGAGCTGGTATAACATCGTCCATGTGTGACGGGTTAGTCGTAAAGGAGGTTCTCACAGTGTTACCTGTGACGAAGCATTGGCTCTTACTCCTTGCGATCCCTTACGAGGGTTAGCAGTAGCCGAGAGGCAGGCCCTAAAATCAGTATTTGAGGTACACTCAGTGGTCACCAGGCAGTTAGCTGGGAAGGCACTGGGTGGGATGGTGGTTGTCCCCAACTGTATTTCAGTTGGTATTCGAGCGTTGGTCTTAGAGAACCAGAAAATTTGCATTAGTGTTTCTTATCGAGTTTGTTAGGATGCATTAGTGAGTCTGGACTTCGACCGTGTTTTCTTTAAAAATGATTGCTTAACATTTTTGTTGGAAACTATATATTATTAACATGTAAATATTATGTGATATATTAATCTCTTAACGTGTTTGATATTATGTGATAGATGTCTACCTCTAGAACAAGTTCCATTGACTCACCTAATAATAATGAAGAGTCAAATGTAAATTGGAATGATTCGTGGACTGATTCACAAGTTCCCGAAGAGGAACCGGAAGAAGAGTCAGAACCGGAAGAAGAATCGGAACCGGAAGAAGAATCGGAACCGGAAGAAGAAATAGAACCAGTGGGGGAAATAATAAAACGGTTAAGTAGAAGAAAATCCTCAACCAACCGACCAAAGTTAATTCTGGTCAATGGTGTTTCCGCCAAGGAAGCAAAGTATTGGGAGGATTACCAATTCTCTGTTGAATCGGATCCCGACAAGGATTCCGATGATGTTATAGAAATTACCCCAACACAATTTAATAAGGCAAAAGAGAACAATAAGGGAAAGGGCATAAAAATAAAGAAATTTGATTCCAAACCCGATGAACTTTATATGTATCGTCAACACCCGTATTTCTTAAGTTGTGACAATAACCCGGGAACCTCTAAACCACCAGGTTTTTGTAAACCAATGTGGAAAACGACAGCTCGTATTAGGGGAACATCATATATCCCTAGAAACTTGGCAAAATGAACCAAAACCGAAGAAGAAGAAACGAGCGAGTCGGAATAAGATAGTTGTATTCGTGTGGTGTAATATATGTAATATAGTGTGCTTATGCTTTATGATATATGTAAAAAATTGCTTGTATTAATAAGTATTTTTTTATGAATCTAACTCTTATCAATTTTACAGTATAAAAACACAAAATGGATAGATAACCCAATATTTTAAGAGACCTACCCGGAGACATGATTGATGAAATCTTGTCTAGAGTCGGTCAGAATTCCTCGGCATAACTATTTAAGGCGAGATCAGTTTGTAAGACATTCGAAGAACGTTCCAAGAATGCCTTGGTTTATAAAAGGCTTTCATTCAAAAGATGGGGGATATCACATTGGGAAATCCATAAGTTACGATGTGTTTACTTTGACACATATATTGTGGGGAACCCAAATGCTATTTTACGCAACGGGTTAAGAAATTATTTTGACTCAATATATCCGAATATAGGACTTCGTGATTTAGAAAAAGCGGCTAACATGCAACGTAAAGAAGCATGTTATGCTTACGGGTTAGTAATGTTCGCTTCTCATGTAAAGACCCGTCCTAATCCATCCGGATGAAGTCCATATCGATTATAAACGATTCACAACAGTTGATTACATCGCGAGGTACTTGACCTCTATATGATACATTTTACAAATATTGCATTCATTTTGAAAAGATAATCTTTCATTACATCTAAAGTTGACAGACATGCATACCATTTCATAACATATCCAACTATAATTGACTTAATAATGATCTTGATAAACTCAACGACTCGAATGCAACTTCTTTTGAAATATGTCATGAATGACTCCAAGTAATATCTTTAAAATGAGCAAATGCACAGCGGAAGATTTCTTTCGTACCTGAGAATAAACATGCTTTCAAGTGTCAACCAAAAGGTTGGTGAGTTCATTAGTTCAGCATAAATAATCATTTCATAATTTTAATAGACCACAAGATTTCATATTTTCATTCCTCGTAAACATACGTCCCATGCATAGAGACAAAAATATCATTCATATGGATTGAACACCTGGTAACCGACATTCACAATATGCATATAAGAATATCTCCATCATTCCGGGGTCCTCCTTCGGACATGATATAAATTTCGAAGTACTAAAGCATCCGGTACTTTGAATGGGGCTTGTTGGGCCCGATAGATCTATCTTTAGAGTTCACGTCAATTAGGGTGTCTGTTCCCTAATTCTTAGATTACCAGACTTAATAAAAAGGGGCATATTCGATTTCGATCATTCAACCATATAATGTAGTTTCAATTACTTGTGTCTTTTTCGTAAAACAGTTATAAAAACAGCGCATGTATTCTCAGTCCCAAAAATATATATTGCGAAAGCATTTAAAAAGGGAATAATGAAACTCACGCATATAAATATTGTAAAACCGTTAATAAAGCAATTGCATGTATTCTCAGCCCAAAAACGTAAAGAGTAAAAGGGAGCAAATGAAACTCACCTAATGTATTTTGTAGTAAAAATACATATGACAATATTGAACAATGCAGGGTTGGCCTCGGATTCACGAACCTATATCATTTGTGTATTCATTAATATATATAAATTTAATCGAACAAGTATATATATATATATATATATATATATATATATATATATATATATATATATATTTAATATATTTTAATTTATATATTTTTATATAAATAATATTTATCATTCATTATTCATATTAATAATAATTTATATTAAAGATTATATATATGATAAAATATATCTTTATATTAGTTGCTATATTTTATATAGATTAGTTAATATCATTCTAATATTACCAATATGGTGATATGTGATATTAATATTTTTGTAATGTACTTTTATATAAAAATATCTATTTGTAATAATACAAATAATAATAACGATAGTTTTTAGAAAAAAAAAAAACTAACTTTGATAATAACAATAATACTTAAAACAATGGTTTTAATCATATTGGTGCTACAACTATTACATTAATGATAACACTAATAATAATAATACTTATAACTATATCAATAATAAAGTTTATGGTAATTCTAATGTTAATTGTTATTCTAATAATAATTATAATACTAATACTAATAATAATATTAATATGTCATATTGTATTCCCAATAACGATAATAATAATTATAATAATAATGATAATAGTTATAATGATAATTATAATGATAATACTAGTATTATTAGTAATAACTTTAATAATAATAATGTTAGTAACAATAACAAATTTATAATCTTAATTATAACTTTAACATCTAATAATAATAGTAATCATAACAATAATAAGCATGTTAATAAGAACAATAATAATAATAATAAATATTAAAAAAAAAATAATGATAGATAATATATATAAAGACTACCTCAAAAGTTTGCCCAAAAAAAAACGCCCCATTCCGGGTTCGAACCCGAGACCTCACAATTCCCCAACACACACTAAACCAGCTGGGCTACGCCCATTTTCCGAAATATAATAGAACCCAAATATATATAACCCGAATTAATTTTCTGTTCTTGTTCATCTTCTTCACAACACCAACACTGAACTCGATTTAAACTCATCCCAAATCAAACTAGTGAAATATATAATCGATTAAGACTTAATGTTATCAATTATACACTTATCTATATTTAATTAGTAAAAAAAATAAAAAAATAGAACCTGTCCCTTTGGCCGTCGCTGTATAGAAAGAAAAAAAAAATTGATTGAACAATTTTGAAAGTTTTAGTCTATGATGTTAACATGAAAGAGTTTGTAAGTTGTTAATGGAAACTAATGGAATCATCATTTGAACTTGAATCAAAACAGAAAACTCGAATTCGATTAAAGAACAAAGTTTGACTTTCTAAATCCAAATCTTTGACTCCAAAATTCTTGATCGTTAGAAAGAATTGAGCTGTGAAATTTTGCAGATATGTTAAGTAAGGGATTCCTAACATAACGACAATTATAGATTTCAACAATTATTTAAATTTCGAATTTTGAAAAAAAAATCAAGTTGGAACAGAGGTAGTGACTAAAAGATTTCAGTTTTTTTTTGATTTTGTTTCGATATTTTTATACTGTGTAAAACGTAATTTCAGTTGTTAGAGGATAAAGTGGATTTACTTCTATCACTTACACTGATTGTATCTAATAATCCAATTAGTTGATCGACAGAAAGTTTAATCAGGTACAAGAAATATAAAAAAAATTAAAAGCTGACATTAACCCTTAACAGATTTTGTTGTTATTGAATTTGATAGAGAATCAATTGGTACGAATTTTTGGAATTTAACTGTAGTTGATAGTAACTGGAACTGATAAAGATCCCTACTTTATATAATTATGTATACAATTAGTATAAATTAATAATTATAGAGTTTATAACATAAATACAAATAATAATATTAATAGAAATAATAATAATGATATTACTGATTTTTTTATGTATAATACTATATAATACGGAGTATAACTATTTTATATTTATATACGGAGTATTTCTATATTTATACAAATGTTATATTGAGTAAATTTTTGTTATCAATTATTAATAAAAATTCATTAATATTATTAATTTTGTTAAGAATACTTAATAATAATAATAAAAGTACTAATGTTAATAATAATAATACCAATAATAATAACACTAATTATATTAATAAAAAATAATAACACCTATAATAATAATTATAACAGTGATAATAATAATCTTATTAATAATATTAACAATTATAATAATATCTAATATCATTAATGATAATAATAACATTAATAATAGTATAACTCAAAGTTTATATAAAATTTTATTTTAGAAGTAATAAGATTACTAATACAAATATTAGTATTAATATCCACAATAATAATAATAATGAAAGTAATAATAATATATCAATTATGTTCAAATTTATAATTTAATATATTATCATTTATTATTTATGTAATATTATATTATATGATGACTTTTACTGGCTAGTTAGTATTTATAAATTATATATATATATATATATATATATATATATATATATATATATATATATATATATATATATATATATATATATATATATATATATATTATAACAACACTTATATATTTATATATATTAACAACAACTTAATTATTCTAATTGTTATTTTTCATTTAATTCTAATGATTCATTTATCTTTTATTATTTCAAATCCCTACATTTATATTTATTTTTATATTTATATTTATATTTATAAATACAGGTTATCTACACACAATTGTTCGTGAATCGTCAGGGATAGTTCAAGGTCAAATGCATTCATGAAAATAGTTCAAACATTATGAGACTCAGTTTAATAGACTTTGCTTATCGTGTCGGAAACATATAAAGATTAAAGTTTAAATCTGATCGAAAATTCCCGGGTCATCACAGTACCTACCCGTTAAAGAAATTTCGTCCCGAAATTTGATCACTCGTCATGGTTAATCATAAAAATGTTTTCATGACGAATATGAGTTGATAATAAATTTTTATCATCATTGAGTAATATGGATAAAACAATTCAATTATTCGAAGAGTACGAATGAAGCTTATCACAAAAGAGTGAAATGAGTAAATGAAGATTCGACTTAACCGGTGACGTAGTTACGATTGAATTCCGGAATTTAAGGGATTTGAAGAAAATCTTCGAAATCTAGAAGATTTGATTCTTCGACGAGTAAGGAAATTAAGATCTCTATAATTAATGTGGAAATCTGTCTTGATTTATTTGTCTGGTATTTTCCCTATAATTGTACTTCTTCTGTTCCATTACTTTCACCATTCCTATACTTTCTTCCTCTATTTCTACTTCTAAAATATTGTGGAAATGCTGTATCCAGTTCTGATTCTTGATATTTTCCTATCTACGTATCTGTCATCCTTCTTTTCAATCTTCCACCAGAAAATCTGTTTACTTCTACTATTGCCTTGGGGAAATACTATTCTTAATCATACCGTGTCTTTATATTGCTATTCGTATTAATATCCACGGTTTGTAACTTCTGTGTTGTTATTGGGTTTTATATATTCCCTTATATTTCAATGTCCTTGCTTCTGTCTTCTATAATTATTGTCATCCACAGTTAACGCGCTCTCTTATTTGCTTCGATTTATGCCCCCTTTCTATTTCGGAGCTTCATGCTTTTGTTTACTTTTCGTAAGTAACGGTCCAGAATTCATATGTATGGAGTTTCGAATTATCATAATATACAAGATAGAAAAGAAAAATAGTAGTACAATTTGTTTTGTAGAGACCCGTCCTAATCCATTCGGACGAAATCCATATCGATTATAAACGATTCACAACAGTTGATTACATCGCGAGGTACTTGACCTCTATATGATACATTTTACAAACATTGCATTCGTTTTTGAAAAGACAATCTTTCATTACATCGAAAGTTGACGGCAAGCATACCATTTCATAATATATCTAACTATAATTGACTTAACAATAATCTTGATGAACTCAACGACTCGAATGCAACGTCTTTTGAAATATGTCATGAATGACTTCAAATGAGAAATTTTACAGCGGAAGATTTCTTTCGTACCTGAGAATAAACATGCTTTAAAGTGTCAACCAAAAGGTTGGTGAGTTCATTAGTTTATCATAATTAATCATTTCATAATTTTAATAGACCACAAGATTTCATATTTCCATTTCTCATAAACATACGTCCCATGCATAGAGACAAAAACATCATTCATATGGATTGAACACCTGGTAACCGACATTCACAATATGTATATAAGAATATCCCCATCATTCCGGGATCCTCCTTCGGACTTGATATAATTTTCGAAGTACTAAAGCATCCGGTACTTTGGATGGGGCTTGTTGGCCCCGATAGATCTATCTTTAGAGTTCGCGTCAATTAGGGTGTCTGTTCCTTAATTCTTAGATTACCAGACTTAATAAAAAGGGGCATATTCGATTTCGATCATTCAACCATATAACGTAATTTCGATTACTTGTGTCTATTTCATAAAACAGTTATAAAAGTTGCACATGTATTCTCAGCCCAAAAATATAAAGGGTAAAAGGCAAATGAAACTCACAGTACTGTATTTTGTAGTAAAAATACATATGATGACATTGAACAATGCATGGTTGACCTCGGATTCACGAACCTATATCATTCATATATATATATATTAAAATATATACTTTTAATCAAGCAATTATGTATATATTATTATTAATAGTATAATTTTCATATTAGTAACTTATATATTTCATTATTATTATATATTCATTTATATATAGCAAAATATAAAATTTTGTTATATTGTGTGTATTAGATATATTATATATATATATATATATATATATATATATATATATATATATATATATATATATATATATCATTTGTTTGTTAAAAATAGTAATAGTAACAGTAATAATAATAATAACAAAATCATATTAGTAGTGATTTAAAATATTAATAATGATAATACTAGTATTAGTAATAATGATAATAATATTAATGCTTTCATTAATATTAATATTAGTGTTAATTTTTAATAACAACTCTTATAATAATAATAACAGTAATTTTAACTAAAATGAAAAGTTTATTAGTAATGATAATGAAAATAACAGCTTTTATACCAATACATAATACCTATTAATAAGTAATATTAATAACAGTACATATGTTAATCATAGTCATAGTCTTCATGTTTAATCTTTAAATTAATAACTAAGGCTCCCATAACATCAATTCCTAATCTTATTTGTAATAATAATAATAATACATATATTAATAATAATCATAAATATGATATTAATAATTATAATTATATTGATGATACTAATATTTATAAATGATACAAATTTTAATATTACATATAATAGTAATATTAATACTAAAATTTTGATGATAGTCATGCTAATAATAACCATAATAATAATACTTTTATTTATTCTATTAAACACATTAATGATATTAGTAATAATAGCAATTTACAACAACAATAATTATTAATACTAATAATAACAATAATAATAATAATAATAAAAACCACTACCTCTCAAAATAGGCTGAAAAATAAAAAGGTGCCACCAGCGGGACTCGAACCCAAGACCCCTCGCAAACCCAATAACACCCTTGACCATTGCTCTGTCTATTGCCTTTTTGTTTTAATGCACAACCCATTTATTATTAAACTGATATAATTTATGTTTCCTTTATCTTCTTCTTCCCAAAACTCCATCGATCAGAGACTCAAACAATCAACACAACAAAACTCCAATTCGGTTTTAAGATTTATAAATTTAACAGCAAACGATTTAAAGGGTTATTATCTTAATTAAAACAAAACAAACAACAAAAAAAAAAAAATTGAAATTTTGCTGCTGCTGTCGCAGCATATTACAAAAAAATAATATTGATTTCACGTTTTAGATGTTTTTAGATTATACATATAAAATGAAACATGTTTTAATTCGTGTATATAAACTTTTTAGATCATTGATTTCAACAAAAACATTAAAACAGATTCGAATTTGGTGATGAACACGAAGTTGACTTTTTAGAAAAATTACCTTTGACTCAAAAATTCGTATTCAATATTAACAATTGGGAGCTGAAACTTTGCAAAAAGTTTAAATAGATCAAACTTAACTAGGCTACATTATTATATTTTTAAAATAAACTCGAATTTAAAGATTTAAAAAAATGGATGACGAACAGAGGAAAAAATAAGCTGAATGCTTTTTTTTCGTTTCTGTTTAATTCAATAAAAATTATACACTGATAATTGGTAAGGATAAAGAGGAGTTGGATGGATTATCATTAACATAAAAAAAATAACATTAGACTTACTGCCAAACTTTTGAGTCGACAGAATCCTTTAAAAAGACAGAAAAAAATAAGAGAAATATAAAGAATTTGATTTTGTTTGCTATTACCGATTTGTTTGTATTCTATATACTGAAATCGATATGCAACCATATAGACAGAAACAAAATTTAAACTGTAGGAAAAGTGGAAAAAAAATATGAAGCAGGTGGGATAGGATCGATTATATATATATATATATATATATATATATATATATATATATATATATATATATATATATATATATATATATATATATATATATATATATATGTTTATATCTTACATATTACTTCCTATATTTATTTATTATTAATATTAATAATAGTAACACCAAATAATAGTAATTATATAAATATACTACTAATAATCATAATAGATATAATAATAATGTTAGTAATATTATCATCAAAATAATACCTAATAATAATAAATATAATGATAGAAGTAATAAAAATAATGGTAATGATAAATTTTTAGTAATAATAACTTGTATTATTTTTATAATAATGATAACTTTAATACTAATAATGGTTTTTAATGATAACAATATTAATAATGATAATCATGCTAATAATTAAAATGTTAACATTAATAATAATTCTTATGATAATTATAATTACAGTTATGGTAATAATACTAATATTAATGATAATAATAATAGATTGTATTGTTTTCCTAATAATGATAACAAAAATTAAATGCATTAAACTTTATATCTATATGTTATATAGTATTATTACTAATACTGGTTTTAATATTAATATTTATTTTTAATTACAATGAAAGTAATAATCCTAATGTTGAATACTTAACTTGTAATTTCTTTTAATATATTACTGTTTCAATTTAGTACTTAAGTAATGTTTACCAATTATTAATTAAGTATTTATACACTATACATATATATTACTATATATATATATATATGATAATTATACATAGATATCATAGTTATTTATATATATTATTTTAAATTACAACATAATTATTTTGTATTTTATTTTACATATTAAATTTTAAATGTTTGAGTTCTATTTTTTTTTTATTTCCAATCATTATTATATATACATACATTTATATTTACATATTTATTTACACACAATTGTTCGTGAATCGTCGAGGAATGGTCAAAGGGCAAATGCATTCATTTAATCTATTCCAAAAATTTGAGACTCAGCTTTACAGATTTTGCTTATCGTGTCGAAACCATATAAGATTCAAGTTTAAATTTGGTCGGAAATTCCCGGGTCATCAAAGTACCTACCCGTTAAAGAAATTTCGTCCCGAAATTTGAGTGAGGTCGTCATAGTTAACAATAAGAATGTTTTTATGACGAATAAGAGTTGCAGAGTAGAGTTTTATCATCATTGAATTAATTGAATAAAACAATTCAACTACTTGAAGCGTATGAATGAAGCTATCACTTAAATATCAAAATGAGAAAGATAAGTTTCATCATAACTTTTGACTAGTCATGGCTGAATTTAGAAAAAAATAAGGTGCGTCTTAACTTTTGACATTGTCTTGGTTGAATTCCGGAATTCAAGGGATTTAAGAAAATCTTCGAAATCTAAAAGATTTGATTCTTCGACGAATAAGGAAATTAAGATCTCTATAATTAAATGCGATGATTTATCCCGATTACTACATCTGATATTTCCATTATAAATTTACCTTTTCCATTCCATTAGTTTTCACCACTTCTATACTCAATTCCCAAATCCAAAAGATTGTGAAAATGCTTAATCCAATTCTAATCCTTGTCCTTATCCTGACTGTCGTAACAATCATTCTCTTTTTTCAACTTCCACATGATGAATCTGTTTATTTCTACTATGCTCTAGGTATTATTGTATTTATAATCCTCCCGTGTCTTTATATTGCTATACGCACTGATATCCACAGTTTGTAATTTCGGTGTTGTTGTTGGGCTTCATATTCTTCATTATATTTCAATGTCCCTATTCCTGTCTTCTATAATCACTGTCATCCACAGTTAATACTCCCCCTATTTGCTGCGATTTATACTCCAATTTCTGTTTCGGAGCTTTGTCCCTTCGTTTCTTCTTCTTGCGATTGGGCATCTCTTGTAATGGTCCAGAATTCGTAGATATAAGTTTCAGAATGAACATTGTTAATGTTCTAAGAAAGAAATGGTAATAGCACAATTTGACTTGTCAAATTACTAGAATTCAAGGAAAATATGGGACTATCAAGAATATATTTTCTTGATATGTTCGAAAATTAATCAGAATGAAAGAGTTATGTAACATGACACATGTTGACATTATAATCTGTGAATCATCATGTTCCATTTAGAAGCTCAGCATGACTTACTGTAATATAATCACGTTGATCAAGTGTCATTATATTATACTAACTCATGCATCAGTTCCCAACATTACTTCAATAACATTCATATTTTAATCTCAAAAGTTTACAGAATATAGAAACTAACAGTTTCTATATGATGTAACACTGATAGCACGAAGAGATTAATGATTTCAAATAAGAATAGTTATAAAAATATCTTCAGAAATATGGAGGATATTTATAATGAAAGATACGATAATATCTTTGAATATTTAAGATCAGAAGATGATGGAGACTATTGTCTGCAAGGGTTTAGGGTAAGGAGCAAGATATTCGCTAAAGACTTCAGTAGGCATTGAATCATTTGGATTCTTTGAAGTCAAACTTATTCTTTGTGATTTGTTCACAGCTTTCTTTATAGTTTCGCATAATCTGCTTTTCGATACTAAATTTTCTATTGAATGTTTCCGATATAATGATACACAGGAAGCACGAAGAGGTCTATAATTTCGGACGAGAATATTTATGAAAATATCCTCAGAAATATCGAAGATATTGATGGTGATATTTTGAAATTTCTAGGTTCGATGGTTGATGGAGAAAGATATTCCGCAAGATTTTAACATAACTTCGGAGCAAGATATTCTCTAAAGATTTTAACGGATCTAGAATTACCTGGATTCTTTGAATAGAGTGTATGGTCCTTGTATTTGTCCTTGGTCTCCTTCGTGGTTAGCTCAATCCGTTTTCAAGTTCCAACATTTCTGAGCTTTTCCAACATACTATTCTTTATCATCAAACTTCTGACGACTAAGGTCGTTTACGGTTGCCTACAGTTTTTTGCTGCTTCATTCAGCTTTTTCAAAGTTCAATGTATTGACTCGTAGGCTGGGTGCCCTTTTCAAAATTTCAGAATTGAAGATCGTAATTCTAGGAGATAATTGTTATATGTATACATATAACTATTGATGTAGAAATGCTACGAGATTCGAAATACTGATTGCTAATTCCCGGTAATTGGTATGGTAATTCTTGTTATAAGATTTGGATGAGTATAAGATAAGGCTTTAATGAACAAATATACGGGTTCTTCAGAGAGACTTAAGTCAATGAGTAATGAAGTTGCTGGTAAGTTTACTGCTAACGTGATGGGATATAAACGGTTCCCCGGTGACGATGACGAAAGGCAAGCTTATATATCAAGGTTATAATAAGACCAATCCGGATAAAATGTCGAAGTTGGCTTGCTGAAGTTGTGACAAAATTTGCTACCTTGAAAGGAATCACCAAGTTATTTTGGGTAATAATAACACTAAAGGAATTAGCACAGATACGTGTTAAACGTTTACTCAGGTTCCGACTGTTTTCAGGTGCATAACTATATGTATCAATCTTTTCTTCTATAGATGAAGTGCGGTTGGTTCATCCTCTTGATTGAGGTGTTTTCAAGAATCATGAAAGGTTTGAACACAGATTGTAATCAGCAAGATACAATTGAGGTTTAAGATGAAATCAAGTGGCAAACTTAAAGAATTGTTTAGTTTCATATATTATAATCAATATTTTAATTCATTTTAATTGTCCAATGTTATTAGTCCACAGTCGATAGTCCACAGTTAACAGTGTAATAATTTATATATAGTTTAATATATAATATTCGAATTAATTAATAAATATCGTGACCCGTGTACATGTCTCAGACTCGATCACAACTCAAAGTATATATATTATTTGAGAATCAACCTCAACTCTGTATAGAGAACTCGATCATTACTGCATATAGAGTGTCTATGGTGATTCCAAATAATATATATAGATGCGTCGATATGATATGTCAAAACCTTGCATACGTGTCCCGATATTTAAAGTGCGTAAAATAAATACAGAAATTAAATGATGATAAATAACATGCGTAAAGTAAATAACAGAAATTAAATAACGATAACTAAAATTGTGAGAATATAAATTGCGATAAATAAATGCGATAAAATAAAATGTGATACAGAGTTAACAGTTAGCTAGGAACAATTAGCTAGGATCTCGTTAGCGTGGTTTCTTAACAAAATTTCATATTGTTAGTTAGTCTGTTTCTAATCAATTTTTATTGTGTCCATTATTTCTTCATTATGCCACTTGTTGAATTCTGATAGGTCAAAATCCAAATACGAAATTGAATGAAATTGTTTTTTTTTCTGCGGTGAACGGATATGTATATCTATGGATGTAAATAGGATAGTAAATGACTGTCGAATCATATTCGAAGAATATACAGTGTAACTTATTAATGTGAAATCAAAATATTCCTCGGGTATTACCTACCCGTTAAAATATTTTCATCATTAACATTTTGTACAAAAGAATTTTTAATTACAATCTTTATGAAAACATATATACATATATATTTTCTTCAGATGTAATCATGGATTTAATGAGTTAACATGATATTGAACTCATTTGATTTTCGGTTTGAGCTAGAATAAATAATCTCTAAGACTTTAGAGATTACATAATTGCCATGAAGAATGAAGATAATTGATGTAGATCGATACGTAGAACGGTGATTATACTCGAGGTACAGAATGAGATGTTGAGGCATGGATTGTTGATGGTACTGATGCTGTTATTGATGGTACGGTTGGTGCCAGTGATGTTGCTGAAGATGATACTTTTTGCACCATATTTTTCCAAATTGATTACTCGAGCGCGAAGTTCGTTGACTTCTTCTATTATTCTGGGATGATTGTCGGTCGGAACGAGCGGATGAATAAGGTTTAGAATTGTGGATAGAATATAATCGTGTCGAGCTACTCTGGAAATAAGAGAGAAAATGGTGTCTCGAATAGGTTCGCTGATAATTGTTTCAGGTTCATTGTCAAGAGGTGAATTCGGTTGGTGGAAGGGATTGCCTTCTGCGCGTTTCCATTAATTAAGTTGACTACGAACTCATCAGATGAATTGGAGATGGATGATTGGTTGATTTATTCTGGTGACACTGCTTTCGGAGCTTAGGTGAACTCCACATCGGAATAGCTATCGGAATTCGAGGAATTCGAACTGGTTGAGGGATTCATCTCGTACGATCAGATGAAGGATTTTCGATAAGAAATAGATTATAGGAAGTAGATTAGTACCCTGCAATACATAATTTACATATGCATATATAATACTAAAATCCCATAAGTTACGGAGGAATCTACGGAAGCTGTCAGGCAAAGGTAACAATAACATATATGCTAAGATATGAATTAGCAGATACGCTAAGATACGAATTTTTGTCTATACACTATTCATACAATCAATACAGTAAGATGTGTCTAGACTAAGAATGATAAGCAGATGATTTCCGACTAGAAATGATAAGTAAAACTTTTAACATGCAGACATGGTCGAAGTCCAGACTCACTAATGCATCCTAACGACTTATCAGTTAGACACACTAATGCAGACATGGTTCGCTAAGACCACCGCTCTGATACCAACTGTAGAGACCCGTCCTAATCCATCTTGACGAAATCCATATCGATTATAAACGATTCACAATAGTTGATTACATCTCGAGGTACTTGACCTCTATATGATACATTTTACATACATTGCATTCGTTTTTGAAAAGACAATCTTTCATTACATCGAAAGTTGACAGCAAGCATACCATTTCATAATATATCTAACTATAATTGACTTAACAATAATCTTGATGAACTCAACGACTCGAATGCAACGTCTTTTGAAATATGTCATGAATGACTTCAAATAATATCTTTAAAATGAGAAATTTTACAGCGGAAGATTTCTTTCGTACCTGAGAATAAACATGATTTAAAGTGTCAACTAAAAGGTTGGTGAGTTCATTAGTTTATCATAATTAATCATTTCATAATTTTAATAGACCACAAGATTTCATATTTCCATTTCTCATAAACATACGTCCCATGCATAGAGACAAAAATATCATTCATATGGATTGAACACCTGGTAACCGACATTCACAATATGTATATAAGAATATCCCCATCATTCCGGGATCCTCCTTCGGACATGATATAATTTTCGAAGTACTAAAGCATCCGGTACTTTGGATGGAGCTTGTTGGGCCCGATAGATCTATCTTTAGAGTTCGCGTCAATTCGGGTGTCTGTTCCCTAATTCTTAGATTACCAGACTTAATAAAAAGGGGCATATTCGATTTCAATCATTCAACCATAGAATGTAATTTTGATTACTTGTGTCTATTTCATAAAACAGTTATAAAAGTTGCACATGTATTCTCAGCCCAAAAATATAAAGGGTAAAAGGCAAATGAAACTCACAGTACTGTATTTTGTAGTAAAAATACATATGACGACATTGAACAATGCATGGTTGACCTCGGATTCACGAACCTATATCATTCATATGTATATTAAAATATATACTTTTAATCAAGCAATTATGTATATATTATTATTAATAGTATAATTTTCATATTAGTAACTTATATATTTCATTATTATTATATATTCATTTATATATAGCAAAATATAAAATTTTGTTATATTGTGTGTATTAGATATATTATATATATATATATATATATATATATATATATATATATATATATATATATATATATATATATATATCATTTGTTTGTTAAAAATAGTAATAGTAATAATAATAATAACAAAATCATATTAGTAGTGATTTAAAATATTGATAATGATAATACTAGTATTAGTAATAATGATAATAATATTAATGCTTTCATTAATATTAATATTAGTGTTAATTTTTAATAACAACTCTTATAATAATAATAACAGTAATTTTAACTAAAATGAAAAGTTTATTAGTAATGATAATGAAAATAACAGCTTTTATACCAATACATAATACCTATTAATAAGTAATATTAATAACAGTACATATGTTAATCATAGTCATAGTCTTCATGTTTAATCTTTAAATTAATAACTAAGGCTCCCATAACATCAATTCCTAATCTTATTCGTAATAATAATAATAATACATATATTAATACTAATCATAAATATGATATTAATAATTATAATTATATTGATGATACTAATATTTATAAATGATACAAATTTTAATATTACATATAATAGTAATATTAATACTAAAATTTTGATGATAGTCATGCTAATAATAACCATAATAATAATACTTTTATTTATTCTATTAAACACATTAATGATATTAGTAATAATAGCAATTTACAACAACAATAATTATTAATACTAATAATAACAATAATAATAATAATAATAAAAACCACTACCTCTCAAGATAGGCTGAAAAATAAAAAGGTGCCACCAGTGGGACTCGAACCCAAGACCCCTCGCAAACCCAATAACACCCTTGACCATTGCTCTGTCTATTGCCTTTTTGTTTTAATGCACAACCCATTTATTATTAAACTGATATAATTTATGTTTCCTTTATCTTCTTCTTCCCAAAACTCCATCGATCAGAGACTCAAACAATCAACACAACAAAACTCCAATTCGATTTTAAGATTTATAAATTTAACAGCAAACGATTTAAAGGGTTATTATCTTAATTAAAACAAAACAAACAACAACAAAAAAAATAAATTGAAATTTTGCTGCTGCTGTCGCAGCATATTACAAAAAAAAAAAAAAATGATTTCACGTTTTAGAAGTTTTTAGATTATACATATAAAATGAAACATGTTTTAATTCGTGTATATAAACTTTTTAGATCATTGATTTCAACAAAAACATTAAAACATATTCGAATTTGGTGATGAACACGAAGTTGACTTTTTAGAAAAATTACCTTTGACTCAAAAATTCGTATTCAATATTAACAATTGGGAGCTGAAACTTTGCAGAATGTTTAAATAGATCAAACTTAACTAGGCTACATTATTAGATTTTTAAAATAAACTCGAATTTAAATATTTAAAAAAATGGATGACGAACAGAGGAAAAAATAAGCTGAATGCTTTTTTTTCGTTTCTGTTTAATTCAATAAAAAATTTACACTGATAATTGGTAAGGATAAAGAGGAGTTGGATGGATTATCATTAACATAAAAAAAATAACATTAGACTTACTGCCAAACTTTTGAGTCGACAGAATCCTTTAAAAAGACAGAAAAAAATAAGAGAAATATAAAGAATTTGATTTTGTTTGCTATTACTGATTTGTTTGTATTCTATATACTGAAATCGATATGCAACCATATAGACAGAAACAAAATTTAAACTGTAGGAAAAGTGGAAAAAAAATATGAAGCAGGTGGGATAGGATCGATTATATATATATATATATATATATATATATATATATATATATATATATATATATATATATATATATATATATATATTTTTATATATTACATATTACTTCCTATATTTATTTATTATTAATATTAATAATAGTAACACCAAATAATAGTAATTATATAAATATACTACTAATAATCATAATAGATATAATAATAATGTTAGTAATATTATCATCAAAATAATACCTAATAATAATAAATATAATGATAGAAGTAATAAAAATAATGGTAATGATAAATTTTTAGTAATAATAACTTGTATTATTTTTATAATAATGATAACTATAATAGTAATAATGGTTTTTAATGATAACAATATTAATAATGATAATCATGCTAATAATTAAAATGTTAACATTAATAATAATTCTTATGATAATTATAATTACAGTTATGGTAATAATACTAATATTAATGATAATAATAATAGATTGTATTGTTTTCCTAATAATGATAACAAAAATTAAATGCATTAAACTTTATATCTATATGTTATATAGTATTATTACTAATACTGGTTTTAATATTAATATTTATTTTTAATTACAATGAAAGTAATAATCATAATGTTGAATACTTAACTTGTAATTTCTTTTAATATATTACTGTTTCAATTTATTACTTAAGTAATGTTTACCAATTATTAATTAAGTATTTATACACTATACATATATATTACTATATATATATATATATATGATAATTATACATAGATATCATAGTTATTTATATATATTATTTTAAATTACAACATAATTATTTTGTAGTTTATTTTACATATTAAATTTTAAATGTTTGAGTTCTAATTTTTTTTTTATTTCCAATCATTATTATATATACATACATTTAAATTTACATATTTATTTACACACAATTGTTCGTGAATCGTCGAGGAATGGTCAAAGGGCAAATGCATTCATTTAATCTATTCCAAAATTTTGAGACTCAGATTTACAAACTTTGCTTATCGTGTCGAAACCATATAAGATTCAAGTTTAAATTTGGTCAGAAATTCCCGGGTCATCACATGTTTTGTCAAATTACCTGAATCACTGAGAATAGAACTATCAAGAATATATTTTCTTGATATGTTCAGAAGTTAAGTAGAATGAAAGAGTTATGTAACATGACACATGATGACGTTATAATCTGTGAATCATCATGTTCCATTTAGAAACTCAGCATGACTTACTGTAATATAATCACGTTGATCAAGTGTCATTATATTATACTAACTCATGCATCAGTTCCCAACATTACTTCAGTAACATTCATACTTTAAGCTCAAAAGTTTACAGAATATAGAAACTAACAGTTTCTATATGATGTAACACTGATATTAGGAAGAGATTAATGATTTTAGATAAGAATAGTTATGAAAATATATTTTCAAAAATATGGAGAATATATATAATGAAAGATATGATAATATCTCGCAATATCTAAGATCAGAGGATGATAGAAACTATTGCCTGCAAGGGTTTAGAGTAAGGAGCAAGATATTCACTAAAGACTTTAGTAGACATTGAATCATTTAGATTCTTTGAAGTCAAACTTATTCTTTGTGATTTGTCCACGACTTTCTTCATAGTTTCGCATAATCTGATTTTCGGTACTAAATTTTTCTATTGAATGTTTCCAATATATGATACAAAGGAAGCACGAAGAGGTATATAATTTCGGACGAGAATATTTATGAAAATATCCTCAGAAATATCGAAGATATTAATGATGATATTTTGAAATTTCTAAGTTCGATGGTTGATGGAGAAAGATTTTCCGCAAGATTTTAACATGACTTCGGAGCAAGATATTCTCTAAAGATTTCAACGAATCCAGAATTACCTGAATTCTTTGAATATAGGGTTTGGTCCTTGTATTTGTCCTTGATCTCCTTCGTGGTTAGCTCAATCCATTTTTCAGTTCCAATTTTTCTGAGCTTTTCCAACATACTATTCCTTATCATCAAACTTCCGATGATTAAGGTCGTTTACGGTTGTCTATGGTTTCTGCTGCTTCATTCAGCTTTTTCAACATTCAGAGTATTGATTTGTGACTGAGTGCTTTTCAGAATTTCAGAATGAGAGATCGTAATTCTTAGAGATAAATGTCATACATATAACTGTTGATGTAGCTATGCTGTGAGATTCGAAATACTGATTGCTAATTCTCCGTAATTGTTATGACAACTCTCGTTATAAGATGCGGATAAGTATATGATAGAGTTTTAATGAACAAATATAATGATTCATTGGAGAGACTTAAGTCAATGAGTAATGAATTTGTTGCTAAGTTTCCTGCTAATGCGATGGGGTATAAATGGTTCTTCGGTAGCGATGATGAAGGCCAAGCTTATAAATCAAGGTTATAATAAGTCTTATCTGAATGAAAGTCGAAGCTGACTTGCTGGAGCTGTGACAAAATTGGCTAATTTGAAAAGGAATTGCAAGGTTATTTTCGGTAATAACAGCGCCAAAGGAGCTAGCACAGATACGTGTTGAACGTTTACTCAGGTTTCGAGTGTTTTTTTCAGGTGCATAACTATATGTATCAATCTTTTCTTCCGTGGATGAAGTGATGTTGGTTCATCCTTCTCGATTGAGGTGTTTTCAAGAATTATGAAAGGTTTGAACGCAAATTGGAATCGTCAAGATATAAATGAGGTTTAAAATGAAAATCAAGTGGCAAACTTGAAGTATTGTTTAGTTTCATATGTTATAATCAATATTTTAATTCATTTTAATTGTCCACTGTTGGTAGTCCTCAGTTGATTAGTCCATAGTTAGCTAGGAACAATTAGCTAGGATTTTGTTAGCGTGGATTCTTAACAAAATTTCTCATAGTCAATTTATTTGTTTCTAACAAATTTTATTTCGTCAAATGTTTTCTTCATTATGCCACTTGTTGGATTCTGATAGGTCAAAATCCAAATATGAAATTTGAATGGAAATGGTTATTCTGTGGTGAACGGATTCATATATCTGTGGATGTAAGTAGGATAGGAAATGACTGTTAAATCAGACTTGAAGAATGTACAGTGTGACTTATTAATGTGAAATCTTAAATATTCCTCGGGTATTACCTACCCGTTAAAATATTTTCACCATTAACAGTTTGTGCGAAATTTTTATTTTTTTTAATCACAATCCTTATGAAAATATATATACATATATATTTTCTTCAGATGTAATCATGGATTTAATGAGTCAATATAATATTAGACTCATTTGATTTTCGGATTGAGCTAGAATAAGTAGTCTCTAAAACTATTAGGACCCACATATTCTTGGCAGAATATTAATAAAGTTATGGATCAATACTTCATCGTTAATTACTGTTGGTACTCCTTGGTATCTATGGTGCGTATGATGTTGATGTTCGTGGAACAGATTGTGAAATTGAGGCTTGGGATGTGGGTGTTGTTGGTGGTGGTACTGTTGATGCCAGTAATGTTGCTGAAGCTGGTACATTTTGCACCATATTTTTCAAGGCTACAACTCGGGTGTGAAGTTTGTTGACTTATTACTTCGGGATGATTGTCGGTAGGAACGAGCGAGCGAATAAGGTTTTGAATTTGAGATAGTATGTAATCATAACGAGATATTCGGAAAAATGAGGGTGAAAATGGTGTTTCAAATTGGTTCACCGGTAAGTGTTTCAGACTCTTCGTCAAAAGGTGAATTCGGTTGATGGAAAGTATCGTCTTCTTCTCGTCTCCATTGATTAAGTCGACTACGAACTCATCAGATGAATTGGGGATGGCTGATTGATTAATTCATTCTGGCGACGCTGCTTTCGGAGCTTAGGTGATCATCTATGTCGGAATAGTTGTCGGATTCCGAAGAACTTGAACTGGTCGCGAGTTTCATCTTGTACGGTTAGATAATGGGTTTTCGGTACGAAATGATGTTCGAATATCTGATGATATTTTAATTACATAGAATATCTAAATATAGTACAGAAGATCCCGTAAATTACGGAGGGAATTAAGGAAACGTATCAGATAAGTCTACAGTAACAGATACGCTAAGATATGGATTAGCAGATACGCTAAGATATGAATTTGTCTATACACTATTCATGCAATCAATGCAATAAGATGTGTCTAGACTAAAAATAATAAGCAGGTAATTTCCTCAGGATGATAAGCAGATGATTTTCGACACGAAATGATAAGAAAAACTTTTGACATGCAGACACGGTCGAAGTCCAGACTCACTAATGCATCCTAACGACTATCAGTTAGACTCACTAATGCAAGACCTGGTTAGCTAAGACCTCTACTCTGATACCAACTGTAAAGACCCGTCCTAATCCATCCGGACGAAGTCCATATCGATTATAAATGATTCACAACAGTTGATTACATCGCGAGGTACTTGACCTCTATATGATACATTTTACAAACATTGCATTCATTTTGAAAAGACAATCTTTCATTACATCGAAAGTTGACAGACATGCATACCATTTCATAACATATCCAACTATAATTGACTTAATAATGATCTTGATAAACTCAACGACTCGAATGCAACGTCTTTTGAAATATGTCATGAATGACTCCAAGTAATATCTTTAAAATGAGCAAATGCACAGCGGAAGATTTCTTTCGTACCTGAGAATAAACATGCTTTCAAGTGTCAACCAAAAGGTTGGTGATTTCATTAGTTTAGCATAAATAATCATTTCATAATTTTAATAGACCACAAGATTTCATATTTCCATTCCTCGTAAACATACGTCCCATGCATAGAGACAAAAATATCATTCATATGGATTGAACACCTGGTAACCGACATTCACAATATGCATATAAGAATATCCCCATCATTCCGGGATCCTCCTTCGGACATGATATAAATTTCGAAGTACTAAAGCATCCGGTACTTTGGATGGGGCTTGTTGGGCCCGATAGATCTATCTTTAGAGTTCGCGTCAATTAGGGTGTCTGTTCCCTAATTCTTAGATTACCAGACTTAATAAATAGGGGCATATTCGATTTCGATCATTCAACCATATAATGTAGTTTCAATTACTTGTGTCTATTTCGTAAAACAGTTATAAAAACAGCGCATGTATTCTCAGTCCCAAAAATATATATTGCGAAAGCATTTAAAAAGGGAATAATGAAACTCACGCATATAAATATTGTAAAACAGTTAATAAACCAATTGCATGTATTCTCAGCCCAAAAACGTAAAGAGTAAAAGGGAGCAAATGAAACTCACCTAATGTATTTTGTAGTAAAAATACATATGACAATATTGAACAATGCAGGGTTGGCCTCGGATTCACGAACCTATATCATTTGTGTATTCATTAATATATATAAATTTAATCGAACAAGTATATATATATATATATATATATATATATATATATATATATATATATATATATATATATATATATATATATATATATATATATATATATATATATATATATATATATATATATATATATATAGATATATTTAATATATTTTAATTTATATATTTTTATATAAATAATATTTATCATTCATTATTCATATTAATAATAATTTATATTAAAGATTATATATATGATAAAATATATCTTTATATTAGTTGCTATATTTTATATAGATTAGTTAATATCATTCTAATATTAACAATATGGTGATATGTGATATTAATATTTTTGTAATGTACTTTTATATAAAAATATCTATTTGTAATAATACAAATAATAATAACGGTAGTTTTTAGAGAAAAAAAAACTAACTTTGATAATAACAATAATACTTAAAACAATGGTTTTAATCATATTGGTGCTACAACTATTACATTAATGATAACACTAATAATAATAATACTTATAACGATATCAATAATAAAGTTTATGGTAATTCTAATGTTAATTGTTATTCTAATAATAATTATAATACTAATACTAATAATAATATTAATATGTCATATTGTTTTTCCAATAACGATAATAATAATTATAATAATAATGATAATAGTTATAATGATAATTATAATGATAATACTAGTATTATTAGTAATAACTTTAATAATAATAATGTTAGTAACAATAACAAATTTATAATCTTAATTATAACTTTAACATCTAATAATAATAGTAATCATAACAATAATAAGCATGTTAATAAGAACAATAATAATAATAAATATTAAAAAAAAAATAATGATAGATAATATATATAAAGACTACCTCAAAAGTTTGCCCAATAAAAACGTCCCATTCCGGGTTCGAACCCGAGACCTCACACTTCCCCAACATACACTAAACCAGCTGGGCTATGCCCATTTTCCGAAATATAATAGAACCCAAATATATATAACCCGAATTAATTTTCTGTTCTTGTTCATCTTCTTCACAACACCAACACTGAACTCGATTTAAACTCATCCCAAATCAAACCAGCGAAATATATAATCGATTAAGACTTAATGTTATCAATTATACACTTATCTATATTTAATTAGTAAAAAAAAATAAAAAAAATAGAACCTGTCCCTTTGGCCGTCGCTGTATAGAAAGAAAAAAAAATTGATTGAACAATTTTGAAAGTTTTAGTCTATGATGTTAACATGAAAGAGTTTGTAAGTTGTTAATGGAAACTAATGGAATCATCATTTGAACTTGAATCAAAACAGAAAACTCGAATTCGATTAAAGAACAAAGTTTGACTTTCTAAATCCAAATCTTTGACTCCAAAATTCTTGATCGTTAGAAAGAATTGAGCTGTGAAATTTTGCAGATATGTTAAGTAAGGGATTCCTAACATAACGACAATTATAGATTTCAACAATTATTTAAATTTCGAATTTTGAAACAGAGGTAGTGACTAAAAGATTTCAGTTTTTTTTTTTGATTTTGTTTCGATATTTTTATACTGTGTAAAACGTAATTTCAGTTGTTAGAGGATAAAGTGGATTTACTTCTATCACTTACACTGATTGTATCTAATAATCCAATTAGTTGATCGACAGAAAGTTTAATCAGGTACAAGAAATATAAAAAAAATTAAAAACTGACATTAACCCTTAACAGATTTTGTTGTTATTGAATTTGATAGAGAATCAATTGGTACGAATTTTTAGAATTTAACTGCAGTTGATAGTAACTGGAACTGATAAAGATCCCTACTTTATATAATTATGTATACAATTAGTATAAATTAATAATTATAGAGTTTATAATATAAATACAAATAATAATATTAATAGAAATAATAATAATGATATTACTGATTTTTTTATGTATAATACTATATAATACGGAGTATAACTATTTTATATTTATATACGGAGTATTTCTATATTTATACAAATGTTATATTGAGTAAATTTTTGTTATCAATTATTAATAAAAATTCATTAATATTATTAATTTTGTTAAGAATACTTAATAATAATAATAAAAGTACTAATGTTAATAATAATAATACCAATAATAATAACACTAATTATATTAATAAAAAATAATAACACATATAATAATAATTATAACAGTGATAATAATAATCTTATTAATAATATTAACAATTATAATAATATCTAATATCATTAATGATAATAATAACATTAATAATAGTACAACTCAAAGTTTATATAAAAATTTATTTTAGAAGTAATAAGATTACTAATACAAATATTAGTATTAATATTCACAATAATAATAATAATAATGAAAGTAATAATAATATATCAATTATGTTCAAATTTATAATTTAATATATTATCATTTATTATTTATGTAATATTATATTATATGATGACTTTTACTGACTAGTTAGTATTTATATATATATATATATATATATATATATATATATATATATATATATATATATATATATTTTATAACAACTCTTATATATTTATATATATTAACAACAACTTAATTATTCTAATTGTTATTTTTCATTTAATTCTAATGATTCATTTATCTTTTATTATTTCAAATCCCTACATTTATATTTATTTTTATATTTATATTTATATTTATAAATACAGGTTATCTACACACAATTGTTCGTGAATCGTCAGGGATTGTTCAAGGTCAAATGCATTCATGAAAATAGTTCAAACATTATGAGACTCAGTTTAATAGACTTTGCTTATCGTGTCGGAAACATATAAAGATTAAAGTTTAAATCTAATCGGAAATTCTCGGGTCATCACATCTCACCAAAGTGAGAACAAGAACATCGGGCTACAACTATTAAACAAAACGTCCCCACAAGTGACGGAGTCGGTAATTGGGGTAAGAAATGAGGTTTTTAGGTTATTACGAGACTGTTGGCCATTACGTAACCTTCATCCTTTTAACGACGTTACAACACATTGTCTTACTATCGGTCACAAAGGTTATGTTCCACAAAACCAAGGATGGGAAGTGGTATTAGTAAAACCAGAATGCATGACTTATTTCTGGACGTATGAATTACGTGTCTTTATTGCCTTTGCTGAACGCCTTATTTATTAACTAGAATTATCTTCGCAACTACTTTGTATCAAAGTTTTATGTGCTATATTTCATGCTATATGTAAAATAGCGGTATTGTAAGTTTGCAAGTTATTGTATAAAGGTTTGAATATGATATTTTTTTTTGTGATTAGTTTTTCATATAGAATTGTAGTAGTTGAAATGGTATGTTAGCTACTGTTAACACCTATTTCCTTATGAAGTAAGGCTTAGTGTGTCAATAAGATACTAGAAGTAATCCTTCTTTAGGAGGACGGAGTGCTGTCGATTAATTTTTACCCTCGGGAAATAATCCCTGCAGACCCGGTTCACAAGTGTAGAAACTTGTGGGGTGGCTTAATCAATCTGTCGTCCGTAGAGCGTAAGAGTGCTAGCCGGATGACTTCTAGTGAGAGAAAGTAGAGAGAGAGAAGTGAAGTCTCAGCTCTCAAAGTTGTCAGAATATCTGAACTGTGTAAAATGACGACCCAAGGGGTCTATTTATAGCGTCAGATCCACCAGATTGCTTGGGGACACGTGTCAAGTGATGATACGTTCTGTTACTTGTGATCTGAAATTTACGCTGAAGGTGGCGTTCTTCGGCCAGGGCTTATGCGCTAGGCGGCCTTCAGGGCTTACGCATGACGGAGCAGCCTGTACAACGGAGTACGCTGGACGGTTAACTCCACAAAACTGTTTCTTCCAGCCTTCTTGACGCTACTTTAATGCTGCTATTATGCCTTTTATGTGTGTATACGATAGGATACAACATTAATTCCCCCCAGTTTAATGACTTAAGCATTTGAAGAATGATTAAGTCGTTAAACTTTTGAAAACGCATGCCAAACCAGCCTGTTCATTGCCCACTTGCATCGGGGATAACATTTTAGGCATTAAATGCAGACGAGTTTTACTGACACTGTTATGATTAATTTTTTATGGCTGAGATCATCCACGCGCCTCCAGCTGTAAAAAGTGTTATTTCGTACCGTTCGTTTAAACTTACCCATACACGTGTCTCAATCATGGCCATAAAAATTGCACCGATGAACCCCTATAAAAACCGTCATAACCTTGTTACCATCACTTTTTTACTTTTGCCAAGATCTAAAAAGCATATTTCTCCCACAAATCTTCATCGCCTTCTTCAATCTTCAACTTTTTAAGGTTTACCGTCTTCCAAGGTCAGTACACTTCATCTTACTGCTATTTTCTTCTTATTGATATCTTTTACTGTATTATCATGGCTTCTACACGGAGTACTGGCCAAGAGCACGCTAAGCCTTCTTCGTCAAATACTGCTGACAATCCAGAAGTTAGCACGATGGCTTCATCATTGACAAGTGAATATTTAGATGGCTTAAAGATTGCCTTCCGCCATCTCAATCAATACAACCCTGTTCTTCCCACCAATAGACAAACTGCTGACAACCCTCCTGAGGGGAAAATTACTTTATACGCCTTACAAATTACCCACGGCAACCTCCGTGTTCCCCTTACTAACTTTCTTCTTCACCTTCTTAGATATTATAAGGCATGTCTTAGTCAAATGCATCCCCACAGCCTTCAAAAAATCATCCTTTTTGAAATGTACTGCAATGCTATTAATATAAAGCCTCGCATTAAAGTTTTTATCTCTTTATTTAGAATTCGCACAATTAGTGATTGCTGGCTTACTATTGATAGTAAGAAAAATAACCATTTTGTTGGTCCGAATAGAGTTTCAAATTTGAAGGACTGGAAAAGTCCATTTTTCTTTGTTGATGAGACCGTTATTCCGGAAGAGTACTCCGTTGTCCGGGAATGGGGTGCTATTGATGCTGGTATAGGAAAGGGCGTTAAGATTTCTCCCTCAGAGCAGCGAATAGTAAATAGCTTGAAAGAGCTCCGTCTTCCGCCCAGATCATACGAAAGGTATGAGGGAATTCTTGTGCTGTGCAAAGTGAGTCAAGAATGGCCAAGCAATTCTGTGCCAGTACTTCGTGAGAAAAACCAGGGTAGGATGTGATATGATCATCCTATTATATATATAGATTTATGTCTATTGTTTGTCATGTTTACTTATATTGCTGTTTATGTGTAATTTTTGCAGCCAACTCCGTGATGCAGGTTCGCTCTGCTCTTTTATCCGCTGATCTTGATGATGATGTGGAGGTCACTACTCGTGACAAAACTGCTGAAGAGCTAGAGGCGGAGAGAGTTGCAGCTGAAACTAAAGCTGCTGCTGCTGCTGCTGAAAAGGGGAAAGAAATTTGTAACGACCCTGGATTTTCCAACGTTTATTTATTAACAATTATTACTATTAATACGTGTGATTAAACGAATGTATGTTATTACATTTACATGTTGCCATAATTGCCCGTACTTGACTTTAATTGCCCGAAACGTCTTTATGACACCCGGAACTTACACGAATAATATTTTCAAGTATTATTTACATTCATGATTAAGTTTTATTAATCATTTTAATTAACTAAGGTTGTTGATTAATTACTTGGACTTTTATTGGATTTATTTGTTACTTACATGAAACTTGGGCCTTTTAATTGTACATGGGCTTAGAAGCCCATCCTACCCATATTAATGGACTTAGTTAGCCCACTAACACTTGTAAGTATCACTTTCAAAATGAACTAGTTGCTTAAGGAGACTTGGAATCTAGTTTGCCCATAATCCCCATGTAAACCCATCCATTAACCAACTTTTGTAAGCTTTTCATGCTAGTGACCAACAAACTAATCCCTCCCCCCTCCATGGAGCCAAAGCCGTCGGCCATAGGCCTCTTTTAGAGGTGTTTTGATTTTTTTTTTTTACTACTACACTTACTAGTATCACTCTTCACTTTTCAAACACACACATACTTCTCATTTTCTCTCAAATATCTTCTCTCTTTTCTCTAGTTCTTGTAAGTAAACTTGAAGCTTTCTTCCTTTCTTTTTTCTTCTTGTAAAATCGTAGCCTAAGCTACAATCATCATCATCATCTTTTGTTACTTGATTATTGTTTACTTACTTGTAGTTGTTAGTTGTAGTTGCTTACTTTGTTGTTGTTATTCTTTACTAGTTACTAAGAAGCAAACTTTCTAGTTTGATTCTTCTTTTATCTTGTATATACAAGAACACTCAAGAACCAACTTACTAGTTATGTTCTACCTTTATTGTTTTAAAAAGAAAGAAAGTTCATGTGTTGTAACTCATACTTGTAGTTCTTGAAGTAAACTTAAGGTTTACTTTTCTTAAAGATCAAACTTTAGTTGAATCTTTAAAAGTATGAACAACCATGAACCTTTTACTTGTTTATTTAATTTATCACTTTATTCTTGCACTTTAAATTCATGTTTGTTGGTTATTATTGGTCAAGTATTACTAGTTAACCTTGATCTCATTAGTCTTGAACTTAAAGTTAACTTTAAAAGTTCAAGAACATGTAAATGAAATTTTTTAATTATAACTTTGTACACTTATGTTAGATCTAGACTTTTGAGTCTTGGATCTTCAAGATCAAACCAAGAACTATGTTCTACAACTTAAGATCTTGATTTCATAAGTTCACTTTCAAGTTTGTAACTTATTATTAGTTTTAAAGTTCATGTATGTGTTAGATCTAAGACTTTGATGTAACTTTGGTTCATCAAACTTCATACAACTCTTAAGTGAGTTGTGCTTCATGTCTTAGACTTACACTTGGGTTATGATGGTCAAACCATGGTAAAGATGATGTAAACACATCAATGAGTTGTACACTTGAAGCTATAGGCATCAAGGACGAGAACCATGATGAACATCAAGCACCAAACTCACCGGAACCCATTATTTTTCTGCTTTCTGTCTTCTACCTATTGTTTTCTGATTTCTGTAACATAACAGTAGACCTGGGCTGTTGTGATTATGATTTTCAAATAGCTCTGTTTGAGTAGATAACTTTTCATATAGGACTCTTCTTAATCCGAGTTACGGTTTAGGATTTATGGCCCTCCGATCGTCACTATGTCCTTTAATGTTGTGCAGAAATTTCTGACCTACTCGCACTTAGACCATCTCCACGGTCAAACAAAGACGAGTTTGCTTCTGTAAATTTTACCACACTTAAAGGACTCATATACGGAGCCATGGCCACTGGTCTCACCTTAATTCAGTAAGGGTAGAGGCCGTGGTGACTGACTGAAGTCAGCCTTTGTTTTAAACTACTTTCATAAACGAAACTTACTTTACACCTTTTGTTTGATGATGAATGATGATGACCTTTAAGACCTTATTTACATACTTTTAAACCTATTCGGATGATTTACTGACTTAGTACTATTTGACTTAGGTAGAGGACTTTCGGACCGATTACTTGCACACTTTTCCCGACTCGACTTTACGACTACTTTATCATTGTGAGTTATAGCATTCCCTTTTTACTTTAACTTATTTTGGGAACTGAGAATACATGCGGATTTTATGTTTTACATACTAGGCACGAGTACTTAAACTTATATATGTGTGGGTTATACAATGGCAAAAACATTCCCTTTAGCTCGGTAATGTTTAATCATTGGTTTTTGAACCGTGAACGCGAATCTTAGATATGGATCCATAGGGTTTGACATCCCCACTCGGGCTAGTCGCGCTAGCATTTAATGAGTGTTTAATACTTCGTAGACATACGCACTTGCCAAGTGTACTTTCAGGGGGTATAAACGTTAAGTTAGTTACCAAGTGCCCACGGTTAACATATACTTTGTCATACTATTTTGAAACGCTCTTTGTAGCACTGAAATCTCGTGGCCTACCTTACATTACTGTTATACTTAAACTATAGCTCACCAACCGTTGTGTTGACGTTTTTAAGCATGTTTTTCTTAGGTGCTTGAGGTTAGCTTCCGCTGTGTACTAGTCGTGCTGTAGACACCCGCTGCTTAGAGTTGTTATCGCATGAACTACTTTATTTTGCATTCAAACATTAGTACTTTGAACTATGACTTGTAACGACCGTTGTGGTCACATACACTTATTATTTGCTTCTACTTAGTAAAGTATGCTTTTGGATTGTAAAACATTCGATGTTGGTTTAGACATCACTTTATTAATGAATGCAAACTCTTTTTGAAAACGCATATAGTACTTAACCTTGTAATGATCCTGTTGTTGATGATTTGTACACGATAGTTTTGTACGGGGCATCACATTTGGTATCAGAGCATTTGTTGTAGGGAATTAGGTTGCATTAGTGAGTCTAAGACCGACCCGAGTAGGATTCACTAATAGGACTAATCTACAACTTGCTAGTTTACTTGTTTCCGCTGAACTTACTGCATGCTGCTGCTTACTTTTACTGCTATATGCCATACGCTACTACCTGATTTCACTACCGTATGATATTACTTGCTTTCGATTGCATTCTACTTCCGTACGATTCGTTATTATTGCCATGCTACTTATTGTTATACATGATTTAAACTGTTGGCCTAATACGTGCTTGCTTTATGACTTACTGACATGGAAAATTTATTTTTCCTTGTTCAGATGTCGGATGTTCCACCTGCTATCGTTTTGGGCAGTTTAGACTCGTCAGCCACCCCACCTGCTGCTGCTGCCGACACACCGATCCCGCTACCCACGAGTGACCCCGGCGCTTCATCTTTCGGGACTAGCAGCCAGGCGCCTGCACCAGTGGCTACTATTGACGGACACGTGGACCCTACGGAGATTCCAGCTCCGTCTGCTCCCGGACCCTCGGAGCCACAGCCCCGCATCGGTGGTGTTGTGATTCCCGCGGAGTTCAGGGAAGGGCCATTCCGTAACCATATGCGCATGCCGTGCCGACGCGCTCCTAATGGACGTTTAGTGTCGATTCTGCCATTCAGATACAGACAGATGATGGCCGCTCATGGACGACTAGTTCAGCCACCCGTGTCACCACCACATGATTCTGATGATCCTTCATCCGATGACTCCTCTACAGATGACTCCAGTGACTTCGACCAAGAGAACCTTGATGACGTACCTATACAGGCACCCTCCACCCCGCCGAAGAAGCGGTACCTCCTGATGGCACCGTCATTCCAGGGGTGAATGGAGGTCATGCTTTCACTGACTCTTTTGGTCGGCGTCGGAGGGTTACTGCCCGTAAGCGGCTTGTGCCGTACCCTGCCGACCCACAAGTGCGTAAGGCACCCCGTTACGTACTGACTATTTCTGGAGCCGGAACGTCTGCACCCCGTTTCGTGCGGTCTGCACCACCCGCACCACCGGCACCACCGGCACCACCTGCACCACCAGCACCACCAGCCCCACCATCTCCCACTGTCGAGGAATTGACAAGGGAGGTGGGAATCCTCCGAGCTCGGGTTACTGAGCTCGAGGAGCAGTTGGCTCAGGTTTTAGACATCCTACACCCACCTTTACCGTAGGACCTTTTGTATTAGATTTCATGATGTAATCTAGTTGTAGTTTCATATTTCACTTATGTACTATACCAATCTATCATGATGTATGAAACTTACTATTAATGAATGGAAACTTTGTGATGTTACTTTTTGCACAAGTGTTCTAGTAATATTGGAGTTAGCTATACAGGGTTGAGGTTGATTCCAAAAATATATATAGTTTGAGTTGTGATCTAGCCTGAGACGTGTATACACTGGGTGGTGGATTGATTCAAGATAATATATATCGATTTATTTCTGTACATCTAATTATGGACAACTAGTTGTGGGTTACTAACAAGGACAGCTGACTTAATAAACTTAAAATAGTAACACGTATTAAAAATGTTGTAAATATATTTTGAACATACTTTGATATATATGTACATATTTGTTATAGGTTCATGAATTGACCAGTGGCCAAGTCTTACTTCTCGATGAAGTAAAAATCTGTGAAAGTGAGTTATAGTCCCACTTTTAAAATCTAATATTTTTGGGATGAGAATACATGCAAGTTTTATAAATGATTTACAAAATAGACATAAGTACGTGAAACTACATTCTATGGTTGAATTATCGAAATCGAATATGCCCCTTTTTATTAAGTCTGGTAATCTAAGAATTAGGGAATAGACACCCTAATTGACGCGAATCCTAAAGATAGATCTATTGGGCCTAACAAACCCTATCTAAAGTACTGGAAGCTTTAGTACATCGAAATTTATATCATATCCGAAGGGTGTCCCGGAATGATGGGGATATTCTTATATATGCATCTTGTTAATGTCGGTTACCAGGTGTTCACCATATGAATGATTTTTATCTCTATGCATGGGATGTGTATTGAAATATGAAATCTTGTGGTCTATTGTTACGATTTGATAATATATAGGTTAAACCTATAACTCACCAATATTTTTGTTGACGTTTTAAGCATGTTTATTCTCAGGTGATTATTAAGAGCTTCCGCTGTTGCATACTAAAATAAGGACAAGATTTGGAGTCCATGCTTGTATGATATTATGTAAAAACTGCATTCAAGAAACTTATTTTTGATGTAATATATTCTTATTGTAAACCATTATGTAATGGTCGTGTGTAAACGGTATATTTTAGATTATCATTATTTGATAATCTACGTAATACTTTTAAACCTTTATCGATAAAATAAAAGTTATGGTTGTTTTAAAAATGAATGCAGTCTTTGAAAAACGTCTCATATAGAGGTCAAAACCTCGCGACGAAATCAATTAATATGGAACGTTTATAATCAATATGAACGGGACATTTCAGTTGGTATCAGAGCGTTGGTCTTAGAGAATCAGAAAATTTGCATTAGTGTGTCTTATCGAGTTTGTTAGGATGCATTAGTGAGTCTGGACTTCGACCGTGTTTTTTTTTAAAAATGATTGCTTAACATTTTTGTTGGAAACTATATATTATTAACATGTAAATATTATGTGATATATTAATCTCTTAACATGTTTGATATTGTGTGATAGATGTCTACCTCTAGCACAAATCCCATTGACTCACCTAATAATAACGAAGAGTCGAATATTTATTGGCAAGATTCACAAGTTCCCGAAGAACCGGAAGAAGAGGAACCGGAAGAAGAGGAACTGGAAGAAGAGGAACCGGAAGAAGAAGAGGTTCCGAAGGGGGGAATAGTAGGAACCACAGAAAACCGGTCAAATAAAAGAAAATCCTCAACCAATGGACCAAAGTTAATAATGGTCAATGGTGTTTCCGCTAAGGAAATAAAATATTGGGGAAATTACCAATTTTCTGATGAATCGGATCCTGATGAGGATTCCGATGATGTTATAGAAATTACCCCGACCCAATTTAATGAGGCAAAAGAAAATAATAAGGGAAAAGGCATCAAAATAGGGAAATCTGATTCCGACCCCGATGAACTTTATATGTACCGTCAACACCCGTATTTTCAATATCGCGACAATAACCCGGGAACCTCTAAACCACCAGGTTTTTCTAAACCAATGTGGAAAACGATGACTCGTATTAGAAGAACATCATATATCCCTAGAAGATTAGGAAAAAGAACCAAGTCCGAAGAAGAAGAAGAAACCAGTGATTCAGATTAGAGGGGTGTGAGCATTTTGTGTAATAAATGTATTGTAGTGTGCTTGTACTTTTATGTTCTATGTAAAAATTGCTTGTATTGTTTGTTTTTACGAATCTAATCCTTGTCTATTTTACAGTATAAAAACAAAATGGACGTTAAGGGTAGACAATCGAATATTTTAGAAGACCTACCAGAGGATATGATTGAGGAAATCTTGTCTAGAGTCGGTCAGAATTCATCAGCACATTTAGTTATGGCAAAATTAACTTGTCAAACATTTGAAAGACTTTCCAGAAATGCCTTAGTTTATAAAAGGCTTTCCTTTGATAGGTGGGGTATATCACATTGGGGAGACCGTAAGTTACGCCGTGTTTTCTTTAAAGCGTTAAATGCGGGGAACCCAAATGCAATTTTACACTACGGGTTGAGAACCTATTTTGACTCAACATATCCCAACATAGGATTTCGTGAATTAGAAAGAGCTTCTAACATGCAACATAAAGAAGCATGTTATGCTTACGGGTTAGTGATGTTTGCTTCTTACCAAAGTGAGAAAAAGAACATCGGATTGCAACTTTTAAATAAAACCTTCCCACAAGTGACGGATTCAGTAGTTGGGGTGAGAAACAAGGTTTTTAGATTATTACGGGGCTGTTGGACATTACGAAACCCTCGTCCTTTTGACGACATTATAACATGCTGCCTAGCTAATGGTCATAACGGTTATTTTCTGCAAGACCAAGGATGGGAAGTCGTCTTAGTAAAACCAGAATGCATGACTTGTTTCTGGACTTATGAATTACGTGTCTTTATTTTCTTTGCTAAACAACTTGCGTATTAACTAGATTTATCTTCAAAACTGTCCTGTATCATAGTGTACTATATTTCATGTTATATGTAATATAGCGAAGTTTTAAGTTTGAAGAATATTTGTATGTGATATATTATTATAATTAGTTTTTCATATGGAATTGTAGTAGTTGAATTGTATATTAGCTACTAAGTATGAACTTAACGGGTAGGTGGTACCCGAATTTAAACTTATAAAACGCTAATATGAAGAAAAAGCTTTTATAAATGAGTTCATATTATGCTACGAGATACTATTGACTACTCTTAATATTCTGTATGATTAACTTGTTTCATTTGACTATTTTGAAGGAAATGGCACCGACTACTCGACACACCTTGAATATGAGCGAAGAGGAATTTCGTGCCTTTCTTGCTTCAAACATAGCCGTAGTACAGGCCACACTACATACCAACAATAACTCTGAATCTAGCAATACAGCTAACGGCGCAAGAAATCGTGTAGGATGCTCCTACAAGGAATTCACTGCCTGCAAACCTTCAGAATTTGATGGGACCGAAGGACCAATCGGATTGAAACGGTGGACCAAGAAAGTTGAATCGGTGTTTGCCATAAGTAAGTGTGCTGAAGGAGACAAAGTGAAGTACGTTACACATACCTTCACAGGTATTGCGTTAACATGGTGGAATACCTATCTAGAGCAAGTGGGACAAGATGCTGCTTACGCGCTACCGTGGTCAGCATTCAAGCACTTGATGAATGAGAAGTACCGTCCCAGAACTGAGGTCAATAAGCTCAAGTCAGAACTTAGAGGGTTATGAACACAGGGATTCGATATTACTTCGTACGAAAGACGATTCACAGAATTGTGCCTAATATGTCCGAGAGCATTCGAAGATGAGGAAGAGAAGATCGACACGTTTGTGAAAGGGTTATGTGATGCCCCATACAAAACCATCGTGTAGGGATCATCGACAACAGGATCATTACAAGGTCAAACACTATATGCTGTTTGAAAACCAGTTTGCATTCGTAAAAAGATAGCGTTTTACAAAAGATGACTAGAAAATATTAACATGAGTACATGGTACAAAGGTCATTACAAAGCCATTGTTTTAAAATAACGTAAGTCACGAATGCAAAATAAAAGTTCCATGCTTGAGACATCTCTAAGTAATGCTGTGGGAATCAAATACAGCAGGTCCATAACAGCAAGTCTATATCAGCAAGTCTAACAGCAAGTCTAACAGCAAGTCTAACAGCAAGTCTAACAGCGGAAGCAACAACGTCTAAGCACCTGAGAAATACATGCTTAAAAAAGTCAACACGAATGTTGGTGAGCTATAGTTTGTTTGTATTCAGTAATGTAATTCAGGCCACGAGATTTCAGTGCTTCAAACAAGCGTTTCAAATCAGTAATTCAAATCAGTATGATTAAGTATATGCTCAACCGTGGGCACTCGGTAACTAACTTAACGTTTATACCCCCTGAAAGTACACTTGGCAAGTGCGTATGTTTACGAAGTATTAAACACTCGTTAAATGCTAGCGCTACTAGCCCGAGTGGGGATGTCAAACCCTATGGATCCATATCTAAGATTCGCGTTCACGGTTCAAAAACCAATGATTAAACGTTACCGAGCTAAAGGGAATGTTTATGCCGTTGTATAACCCACACATATATAAGTTTAAGTACTCGTGCCTAGTATGTAAAACATAAAATCTGCATGTATTCTCAGTTCCCAAAATAAGTTAAAGTAAAAAGGGAATGCTATAACTCACAGTGATAAAAGCGGTAAAGTCGGTAATGAAAGTACGCAAGTAGTAAGTCGGTCCGAAAGGTCGTCAACCTAAATCAAGGGTTACTAGGTCAGTAGGTTGTGTTTATAAATTCTAATAGTGCATAAAATAAGTTTAAGTGTCATCATCATCATCATTCATCATCATAAAAGCTAAGTAAGTTCGACAAGAATAGAGATCGAAACAATAGGCTGACTTCGGTCAGCTGCTGCGACCTCTACGTAAATCGAAAAGATGCATAGTCAGTGGCTATGGCTCCGTATGTGAGTCCCCTAACCGCTGACCAATTTTCAGAACCTAACTCGTCTTTGTTTGACCGTGGCGACAGTTTAAGCGCGAGTAGGTCAGAAATTTCAGCACAACGTTAATAGGGTGTAGTGACTCTCGGAGGGCCATAAATCCTAAACCGTAACTCGGATTAAGACGAGGCCTAAATGGAAAATCATCTACTCGAACCGAACTAACTGAAAATAAACTTTCTATTAGCCCAGGTGGTCTGATCAGATAAGAAAATCAGTGGACAAATGCTCCGGTGAGGTTCTTGGTGCTTGATGCTCATCACGGTTCTCATCCTTGATGCTTGTAGCTTCAAGTGTACAACTCGTTGATGGTTTAGCATCACTTTTGACCAAGATTCTACCATCAATACACAATATGTTAAGACCAAGTGGTAACACAACTCATTTAAGAGTCTTAGATGGATGATGAACCAAGGTTACATCATATCCTTAGTCTTAACACAATTACAAGTCCTATTTACAAACAAAGTTACAAACTTTACATCAATCAAACAAGTATGAACATGATCCAAGTCAAAAGAGGTGATGGAACCCTAAGCTAGAGAGCTTGGATCCCTTTCACACAATTTATAAGGTCACAAAGCTAGAAAGCTTGAACCTTTAGTGTTCTTGAAGATCTTGAAGCATAAAGCTTGGATCTTTAAGATATATGAAGATAACAAACAAAAGTTTGAATCTTTATAAAAAAAATAACAAGATTAAAGTAAAAGAAAGATGAATCTACAAAGTTGGTGAAGATTCAAAGCTAGAAATCTTGAATCTTCCATGTTCTTGAAAGATTCATGCTTGAATCAACAAGATATAAGCAAGATCAAAGCTAAAAAGAACTTTGATCTCCATAATATGATGATGATGGCCACGAAAATGAAAGGAAAAGAAGAAGAAAAAAAAGACTTACAAGCAATACTAGAAAGGGAAGAAAGAAAGAACAAGTGTGTGTGAAAACCAAATGAGCAAGTGATTTGAATGAGAGGTAAATGGCTAGTATTTATAAGCAAGGAATTTGACAAGGATTGATGACATGGACAAGGGCTAGTATTTATAAGCAAGGAATTTGACAAGGATTGATGACATGGACAAGGGCTAGTATTTATAAGCAAGGAATTTGACAAGGATTGATGACATGGACAAGGGCTAATTAATTGGGTCACTAGCTAGAGTAGGGTAGGCTTGAGCCCAACAAGATAGAAAGTCCAACAAGACTAACTATTGTGCATAATTAAATTACTACGCGTAATTAAGCATCCAAAAACCCAGGTAATTATTATTATAAAATAATAATTAATATTTCGCAGTCATAATATTCCGATTATGACAAAAGTTAAACGTGCGCTCAAGTTCACGGTTTATTCGAAACGTCAAATAACACTAACGGTTATAAAGGCTTCCAATGATCAAGTTATGTATCCTACGTACTCTAAGGCACGTTTTAACATATAAATGGAAGTAAACCACGTAAATCAAGTTTCCAGAGTATAAAGTAACACAGTACGCACAAATACGCAGTTTCGCAAAAACACAAGGCACAAAAGCAAGTCGAAAAAGCCGGGTTGTTACATTACCCACCTGTTAATGGAAATTTCGTCCCAAAATTTGAGGAATGAAAAAAAAAAATGGTACCGTATTTAAATAAGAATATCAAAGTTTCGAAAGATTCGTGGGCTAAAAAGTGAGCTATTTACCTTGAAAGGTACTCTGGCGTATAAAAGTAAGAATAGGTATATGCTATTAATTAAGTCTCTTAGGAGATCAACAAATTGATTTCGTTTCTGGTTAACATGAGTATGTTGTCTGAATATATCCACAAAAGAAAAGATGATGTTTTTAGCCTTACAGGCATCTTTAGTAAGCTGGATGCATGAAATACATCATGAATGTTACTAAACTCATCTAAAACATTGAGCGCTTATGTCGCAATACAAAGCTGACAGGTAGGATGGAAAACATGGTGATCATAACCATGCGATTTGATGTCTGGATAGTGTTAGCCACGGATTTTACTAACCCCTTGATTTCGGAAAGAGACCATAGGCATAAAGAACTCGATATTTAAGAACGTTTCATTTGACTATATGAATTGAAACTTTTGCTGAAAGTGAATAATCGGACTTATATGCAATGCAAGCCATAATTATCTATAGTTCCTTCAGGACGGTCTGAACGAACAATGAAGGATATCACCCAGTTTACCATACTGCAGGTGAACTTATCCTTAGATGGAATGAAAGAACAGTTCTATAATGTAACTTTATCCTTTCAGTTACATGTTGAAGTTAGGGTTAACATTAACTAGAACAACATATAGTTGCAACCAACGAAGAAAGGAATGTGTAGAGTAACCATATCCGTATTACAGATGTTTTAAGCAGTCCCTTCCAAGAGGATAACAAGATTCATAGATTCCTAAAGTATGTTACTTTACATTTCCGAAAGAGAATCGCATGAAAGGTGTGATCTTTGAACCAGGGTGAACTCTTCGAGCGGTTTGTTCTGAATTTATCCTTATACTTAAGGAGATGCGCAGACAAGAAGATACGTGGACCCTTGGTCGTAAAGAACGGTTTACTCTAAGTGAAAAGAATCTCAAAACGATTCCTTGTACCTCAACCTACTAATTCATAGAGATGATTTTTACGAGGATGTTGCGATTAGCCGTGAAATATTGAGAATAGAAACCCACCTAGTGCCCTTCCTACAATGGGGTGACCATTGAGTGTACCTCAGAAAACTGATTTATCGGCCCGCGATTTTGCCATGTTTAACCTTAAAAGGAACATTTTTCGAGTACAAAGACTTCCTAACAAATTTTTTTTTTTTTTAATAAATCTGCCACCCAAAGTGGCTCAAGCGTTTTTAACAAGGATTTTAATAGTAAGCTTCATCCCTAACGGAGGGAGAGAAGAAGTGTGATCCCTACATGGTGTAGTCTAATACGGAAACCTTTAATAAAATCAACCGAGAAAGTTTTGAAAAACCTTTAAACATTTGATGCGACAACATAAATGGAACGAAGTTCTTGGTAAATTTAGAAGTATGTATTACGAGTAACATTTGCACAAAATTATTTGACTTAAAACAACTCAATAAAGGAGCGATTTTTAATCATCTTGAAGGTATAACTTAGAATGTACTAACCCAAAATAAGTAAGGGTAAATTTATACATATATGATTTTATAAATAGCGTAAGTGATAGAAAAGTTTTTAGTACTTTCATTTGTCCATAAATCTCGTGAGCACTGCACAAATAAGCAACGTGTAAATCAACGTGTAAAATTTTTGATAAACATAGTTTTTCGTATTTCAGAGGTTACGAGTTGAAAAAGGTCGAGTGAAAAATCTTTGAATCATCGGTTGACATGTTACTAGGTAATGAAAACTAATGAATTAAATGTAGTTTTGATGATTATCCGAACTTAAGTCTTTGGCCCAAAAATGTTTACGTGCGAAGCCGTTGCTAAAAAGTGAGGTATGAAGGATAGAGCATGAGGATGAGAAGTTAATCGCTTCTTGACTTTGCAGAATGCCACACAGGTTATGGCTAATATTAAAGTCGGAATACTAATGATGTTAATAACGCTAGATGAGAATTTCCTTGGAATAAGTCAGGACTTTGAGTTATGTAAGATAGAGCATCGCTCAGACAGGTGTGAAGAATAAGATCCCTGGGGTAACGCAGTAATTTTGAATGGTTTAAGTGTTTGTGGATGCCCGAAGGCTCTGCATGACGTGGTAGTAAGTGCCTTCATCACATACACACACATGAATCTCTTAGTTTCGACAGTTGTCTGTCTTCATGATGACTTGGATACGAATAAGCAACGAAAAAGTTTATATTTACAAGCAACGAAAATTTTATAAAATTCATTTAAGGTGACGATGTAAGAAAAGAAATTAAGTTCTTAGCAAACTAGGGTTATGTACAACACGTACCATTCAAGGTAAAATATCCTTTGAATAAAAGATTTGATTTGTAAAAGTGAAAGTAAAATTTCATATGTATTTGTCAAAAAGAAGTAATTATTTACTTTATTTTATATAACGTATACGATTTCAAAAATTTGCACGAATGGCAAATAAAATAAATTTATTTTTATTAAGTTTTGAGAGGATCGCACAGTAAAATAGTGTAAGTAAAATTTTGGCAAACAAAATTTTCATATTTCGAAGGTTACAAGTTGAAAAAAGATTGATGAGAATCGAGTAAAAGACTTTTGAAAATCTCGGGTGATATTTGAGCAAAAATGTTACGAGGTAATGAAAACTGTTGAATTTTAATGTGGTTGATGACTATTAGTAGGGCATAAGTCCTTCGACCAAAAATGCTTAAGTATAAAGTTGTTGCTTATAAGTGAGAAACGAAAGGGAGAGTACGAGGACGGGGATTAACTACCCATTGATTTTGGAAATTCCGAACTGGTATGACTAATATCGAAGTAAGAAGGGTGATGGTGTGATTATCATCAAATAAGAAATCTCTCGGAGTAAGTTAGGATTTAGAGTCGCGTAAGAATGAGTATCAAATAAGATTCCTGGGCCAGTCCTTAAGATAGAATTTGAATTGCCGAAGTGACGGGATATATTTTCCTTTATGTATCATTGTGCAGGTTTGTCCATTGTATCGGTTCCTTTCATGGCTAGAAAGTGAGAAGATTTGGTGAGGCGGTCAACGATAACCCATATGGTGTCATAACTGCCTATTGTTTTTGGTAGTCTTCAGGATGAAATCCATCGTCATCCCTTCCCATTTCCATTGTGGGATCTCGGGTTGTTGAAGTAACCCAGATGGCTTCTGGCTCACCATTCTCGTGAGGTATACGAATAATATTCTTACTATAAATAACTTACGCTTTCATCCTTGAAAGCCAATCTGTTCCAACTATTTCATCAAAGCTTCCTATCTTGATGAGTATAAGGTTAATCCTAAAGTCCATTCCAACTAAATCTTATTATACTATCGCGAAAAATTCCATCAACCTTCTCAAATAACATCAAGCAGGTAACTAATCCTTTCCAACTACTACTATAAAACTTCCAAGTTTTGTCGGCATGAGGTCATCTCCAAATGACCCACCTGTTAATTATAAGATACTACCTTAAATTATTCCTCTATCTCTGCCAGATTACCATTAATTTGTCCTATAGAATACTTAACTCTTATGGTTGTTAATGGCTTACTAGTCATAACGCTGAAGTTCTTAGATGTAAGGTTTCTATCACTCTAGTATTAACATCTCAGAGATAATAAACGTTGTGAAGAAATGCACCCTAACTAAAATCAGGATCCATGCTAGTCTCCATAACTGAGATAACGATTGTTATATCGTATGTGAGTCCAAAGTTTTTTTTTTTCCTATTTGAGAACTTTTTCCTTAAGTATACAGGGTGTCTATATCTATAAAAATTTTCGGGTTGTCAATTCTGCAGTCCAGGCCCTTCACTTTCAGTACCTAGGCTAAGTGGTTATTCCTACCTTTATTAGACCGTAATGCGTATACTCAAGTGGTTCCTACCAAAATTTACTTTAAATCGCTTCATATTCCTTATATAGTAACATTGGGATTTCTGCATGATTTACGTCAATATAATCACGCTGGCCTGGCATCATTATATTGTACTAAATCGTACGTTCATTCCAATATCACTCCATATGGTCAATGTAACGTGTTCACTTCAAGTTCTACTCAATTCCACCTAACGGTGCCTTATCTATGCTATCTCAAAACAAAATCTACATAATTAATCTCACAGTTTCTCGGTGTAGGTGCGTAGGTTCCGTAGGTCATGCATCTAAATGTCTCGAAACTTCTTCAAAATGTTCGGGTTTCGGTAATGTCGTTAGGTTCCTTTCTAGAAATTCAATATGGGTCTCGTGTCGAGTTGTACATGTAGCAAGTAGTAATACGATATGTTTCGAGGCGACTCCCAAGTCCTTGGGTATGGATGAGTATCAGTAGAAGACACTATGACCTTGTAAAAGGAGATGTCCTCCCGACTTCCCCAATGCCTAAGAGTGTTAGGGTACTAAATCCAGAAATGTCGTCAGATCGTCGAGCAGTGGTGAAGAACGAAAGAGATAAGTGATGGTCATGAAAGCGTACGAGATACGAGCCATCTTGTAGGAACTGAACAACCTTTGAATGTTCACACATTGTACGTGGCTATTTAGAGTGAGCTCGGGGTGCGGTTACTCCGACAAATCCTCCAATATCTCCTCCTCCGAGGATTGACTTTAATGGGCATGTAATCCGAGGGGTACTCCTCCTAGATTGCGTGAAGAATCGTTTCGATCTCTGGAACGGTGGAACAGTAGTAACAGGTGGATTACAATACTAATCCTTAGGGTTAGACGTATTGGAAATGGGTTCAGAAGAACATCTGAACTAGGAAAGGTAAGTTTTTCCAAGTTGGTGCAGCGAATAGCAGGCATGAAGCAAGCACGTAATCAGGCACTACAGCAACCTACCTCGTTTACAGCAGTATATAGCATGGCAATATTAACAGTACTAAACAGAAGTAACATGCAATCGAAAGCAGATAGTAGCATGCAGTAGCTAGAATAAGCAAAAGCATGCAGCGAGTTTACATAGCAGTAAAAGGAAACGGTAGCATGAAGCAAGTTCATACGGTAGTAAAAGTAAGCAGTGGCATGCAGTAGTAGTAAGCAGTAACATGTAGTAATATAACACAGTAGCATGCAGCAGGTTTCGCAGAAACAAGTAAACTAGCAAGTTGTAGATTAGTCCTATTAGTGAATCCTACTCGGGTCGGTCCTAGAATCACTAATGCAACCTAATTCCCTACAACCAATGCTCTGATACCAACTGTGACGCCCCATACAAAACCATCGTGTATGGATCATCGACAACAGGATCATTACAAGGTCAAACACTATATGCTGTTTGAAAACCAGTTTGCATTCGTAAAAAGATAGCGTTTTACAAAAGATGACTAGAAAATATTAACATGAGTACATGGTACAAAGGTCATTACAAAGCCATTGTTTTAAAATAATGTAAGTCACGAATGCAAAATAAAAGTTCCATGCTTGAGACATCTCTAAGTAATGCTGTGGGAATCAAATACAGCAGGTCCATAACAGCAAGTCTATATCAGCAAGTCTAACAGCAAGTCTAACAGTAAGTCTAACAGCGGAAGCAACAACGTCTAAGCACCTGAGAAATACATGCTTAAAAAAGTCAACACGAATGTTGGTGAGCTATAGTTTGTTTGTATTCAGTAATGTAATGTTGGCCACGAGATTTCAGTGCTTCAAACAAGCGTTTCAAATCAGTAATTCAAATCAGTATGATTAAGTATATGCTCAACCGTGGGCACTCGGTAACTAACTTAACGTTTATACCCCCTGAAAGTACACTTGGCAAGTGCGTATGTTTACGAAGTATTAAACACTCGTTAAATGCTAGCGCTACTAGCCCGAGTGGGGATGTCAAACCCTATGGATCCATATCTAAGATTCGCGTTCACGGTTCAAAAACCAATGATTAAACGTTACCGAGCTAAAGGGAATGTTTATGCCGTTGTATAACCCACACATATATAAGTTTAAGTACTCGTGCCTAGTATGTAAAACATAAAATCCGCATGTATTCTCAGTTCCCAAAATAAGTTAAAGTAAAAAGGGAATGCTATAACTCACAGTGATAAAAGCGGTAAAGTCGGTAATGAAAGTACGCAAGTAGTAAGTCGGTCCGAAAGGTCGTCAACCTAAATCAAGGGTTACTAGGTCAGTAGGTTGTTTTTATAAATTCTAATAGTGCATAAAATAAGTTTAAGTGTCATCATCATCATCATTCATCATCATAAAAGCTAAGTAAGTTCGACAAGAATAGATATCGAAACAATAGGCTGATTTGGTCAGCTTCTGCGACCTCTACGTAAATCAAAAAGATGCATAGTCAGTGGCTATGGCTCCGTATGTGAGTCCCCTAACCGCTGACCAATTTTCAGAACCTAACTCGTCTTCATTTGACCGTGGCGATGGTTTAAGTGCGAGTAGGTCAGAAATTTCAGCACAACGTTAATAGGGTGTAGTGACTCTCGGAGGGCCATAAATCCTAAGCCATAACTCGGATTAAGACGAGGCCTAAACGGAAAATCATCTACTCGAACCGAAATAACTGAAAATCAACTTTCTAGTAGCCCAGGTGGTCTGATCAGATAAGAAAATCAGTGGACAAGTGCTCCGGTGAGGTTCTTGGTGCTTGATGCTCATCACGGTTCTCATCCTTGATGCTTGTAGCTTCAAGTGTACAACTCGTTGATGGTTTAGCATCACTTTTGACCAAGATTCTACCATCAATACACAATATGTTAAGACCAAGTGGTAACACAACTCATTTAAGAGTCTTAGATGGATGATGAACCAAGGTTACATCATATCCTTAGTCTTAACACAATTACAAGTCCTATTTACAAACAAAGTTACAAACTTTACATCAATCAAACAAGTATGAACATGATCCAAGTCAAAAGAGGTGATGGAACCCTAAGCTAGAGAGCTTGGATCCCTTTCACACAATTTATAAGGTCACAAAGCTAGAAAGCTTGAACCTTTAGTGTTCTTGAAGATCTTGAAGCATAAAGCTTGGATCTTTAAGATATATGAAGATAACAAACAAAAGTTTGAATCTTTATAACAAAATAACAAGATTAAAGTAAAAGAAAGATGAATCTACAAAGTTGGTGAAGATTCAAAGCTAGAAAGTTTGAATCTTCTATGTTCTTGAAAGATTCATGCTTGAATCAACAAGATATAAGAAAGATCAAAGCTAAAAAGAACTTTGATCTCCATAATATGATGATGATGGCCACGAAAATGAAAGGAAAAGAAGAAGAAAAAGAAGACTTACAAGCAATACTAGAAAGGGAAGAAAGAAAGAACAAGTGTGTGTGAAAACCAAATGAGCAAGTGATTTGAATGAGAGGTAAATGGCTAGTATTTATAAGCAAGGAATTTGACAAGGATTGATGACATGGACAAGGGCTAGTATTTATAAGCAAGGAATTTGACAAGGATTGATGACATGGACAAGGGCTAGTATTTATAAGCAAGGAATTTGACAAGGATTGATGACATGGACAATGGCTAATTAATTGGGTCACTAGCTAGAGTAGGGTGGGCTTGAGCCCACCAAGATAGAAAGTCCAACAAGACTAACTATTGTGCATAATTAAATTACTACGCGTAATTAAGCATCCAAAAACCCAGGTAATTATTATTATAAAATAATAATTAATATTTCGCAGTCATAATATTCCGATTATGACAAAAGTTAAACGTGCGTGCAAGTTCGCGGTTTATTCGAAACGTCAAATAACACTAACGGTTATAAAGGCTTCCAATGATCAAGTTATGTATCCTACGTACTCTAAGGCACGTTTTAACATATAAATTGAAGTAAACCACGTAAATCAAGTTTCCAGAGTATAAAGTAACACAGTACGCACAAATACGCAGTTTTGCAAAAACACAAGGCACAAAAGCAAGTCGAAAAAGTCGGGTCGTTACAGGTTACCTGAGAGAATCCAAGAAGATATAAGTTCACACGAGCCTGCCTCCATACAAAAGGCATGTAGAATGGCTCACAAACTAGTGAACCAGATTGAGGGGATAATTAAAGAACAGGCGGCCGAAGAGGCCAACGTGAAGTTAGTCAAAAGAAAGTGGGAGGAAAACAGTGACAAGAGTCACCAAAACAACAACAACTATCCCAACAATCGCAACATCAATCGCAACTACAACAAACAGCACAACAACAACAACAATAACTACAACAATCATCCCAACAACAATAACAACCGCAACAACAACAACAATCAGAAGCAGCTATGCCAAAGGTGTGAAAAGTATCACTCGGGGTTTTGCACCAAATTTTGCAACAAGTGTAAAAGAAATGGTCATAGCGCGGCGAAGTGTGAGGTCTACGGACCACGGGTTAACAGAACGACAAGAACAAATGGTGTTGGAACGAGTAATGGCTGAGCAAGTAGTGTCAGAGGAAGTTATGCCAATGTAGTTTTTTATAAATGTGGAAAACCGGGCCACATTATTAGAAATTGCCCGAACCAGGAGAACACGAATGGACAAGGCCGCGGAAGAGTTTTCAATATTAATGCGGCAGAGGCACAGGAAGACCCAGAGCATGTTACGGGTACGTTTCTTATTGACAATAAATCTGCTTACGCTTTATTTGATTCGGGTGCGGATAGAAGCTATATGAGTAGAGATTTTTGTGCCAAATTAAGTTGTCCATTGACGCCGTTGGATAGTAAATTTTTACTCGAATTAGCAAACGGTAAATTAATTTCAGCAGATTATATATGCCGGAATCGAGAAATTAAACTGGGTAGCAAAATATTTAAGATTGATTTGATAACAGTAGAGTTAGGGAGTTTTAATGTAATAGTTGGCATGGACTGGCTGAAGGAGATGAAAGCAGAGATCGTATGTTACAAAAATGCAATTTGTATTGTACGAGAAGAAGGAGAACCCTTAATGGTGTACGGAGAAAAGGGCAACACGAAGCTACATCTTATTAGTAATTTGAAGGCACAAAAACTAATAAGAAAAGGTTGCTATGCTGTTCTAGCACACGTCGAGAAAGTACAAAATTAAGAAAAGAGCATTAATGATGTTCCTATCGCAAAAGAATTTCCCGATGTATTTCAGAAAGAATTACCGGGACTACCTCCACATCGATCTGTTGAATTTCAAATAGATCTTGTACCAGGAGCTGCACCAATAGCTCGAGCTCCTTACAGACTCGCACCCAGCGAGATGAAAGAACTGCAAAGCCAACTGCAAGAACTATTAGAACATGGTTTCATTCGACCAAGCACATCACCATGGGGAGCTCCTGTTTTGTTTGTCAAGAAGAAGGATGGTACATTTAGGTTGTGTATTGACTACAGAGAGTTGAACAAACTTACCATCAAGAACCGCTACCCACTACCGAGAATCGACGACTTATTTGATCAACTACAAGGCTCTTCTGTTTATTTGAAGATCGATTTACGTTCTGGATATCATCAAATGCGAGTAAAGGAGGATGATATTCCAAAAACTGCTTTTAGAACACGTTATGGTCATTACGAGTTTATGGTTATGCCATTTAGATTGACTAACGCACCAGCTGTGTTCTTGGACCTTATGAACTGAGTGTGTGGGCCATATCTTGACAAGTTTGTCATTGTTTTCATCGATGACATATTATTTACTCAAAGAATGATCAAGAGCATGAAGAACATTTGAGAAAAGTGCTAGAAGTATTGAGGAAAGAAAAACTGTACGCTAAGTTTTCAAAGTGTGCATTTTGGTTGGAAGAAGTTCAATTCCTCGGTCACATAGTAAACAAAGAAGGTATCCAGGTGGACCCGGCAAAGATCGAAACCGTTGAAAAGTGGGAAACCCCGAAAACTCCGAAACACATACGTCAGTTTTTAGGACTAGCTGGTTACTTCAGAAGGTTCATCCAAGACTTTTCCAGAATAGCAAAACCCTTAACTGCATTAACGCATAAAGGGAAGAAATTTGAATGGAAAGATGAGCAAGAGAAAGCGTTTCAATTGTTAAAGAAAAAGTTAACTACGGCACCTATATTGTCATTACCTGAAGGGAATGATGATTTTGAGATGCCTCAAAGCAAGGTCTCGGTTGTGTATTAATGCAACGAACGAAAGTAATTGCTTATGCGTCTAGACAATTAAAGATTCACGAATAGAATTATACGACGCATGATTTGGAATTAGGCGCGGTTGTTTTTGCGTTAAAGACTTGGAGGCACTACTTATATGGGGTCAAAAGTATTATATATACCGACCACAAAAGTCTTCAACACATATTTAATCAGAAACAACTGAATATGAGGCAGCGTAGGTGGATTGAATTGTTGAATGATTACGACTTTGAGATTCGTTACCACCCGAGGAAGGCAAATGTGGTAGCCAACGCCTTGAGCAGAAACAGAGAACCCATTCGAGTAAAAGCTATGAATATAATGATTCACACTAACCTTACTACTAAAATAAAGGAGGCCCAACAAGGAGTTTTAAAAGAGGGAAATTTAAAGGATGAAATACCCAAAGGATCAGAAAAGAATCTTAATATTCGAGAAGATGGAATCCGGTATAGGGCTGAAAGAATTTGGGTACCAAAATTTGGAGATATGAGAGAAATGGTACTTAGAGAAGCTCATAAAACCAGATACTCAATACATCCTGGAACGGGGAAGATGTACAAGGATCTCAAGAAGCATTTTTGGTGGCCGGGTATGAAAGCCGATGTTGCTAAATACATAGGAGAATGTTTGACGTGTTCTAAGGTCAAAGCTGAGCATCAGAAACCATCAGGTCTACTTCAACAACCCGAAATCCTGGAATGGAAATGGGAAAACATTACCATGGATTTCATAACTAAATTGCCAAGGACTGCAAGTGGTTTTGATACTATTTGGGTAATAGTTGATCGTCTCACCAAATCAGCACACTTCCTGCCAATAAGAAAAGATGACAAGATGGAGAAGTTAGAATGACTGTATTTGAAGGAAGTCGTCTCCAGACATGGAATACCAATCTCTATTATCTCTGATAGGGATGGCAGATTTATTTCAAGATTCTGGCAGACATTACAGCAAGCATTAGGAACTCGTCTAGACATGAGTACTGCCTATCATCCACAAACTGATGGGCAGAACGAAAGGATGTTACAAACGCTTGAAGACATGCTACGAGCATGTGTTATTGATTTCGGAAACAGTTGGGATCGACACCTACCATTAGCAAAATTTTCCTACAACAACAGTTATCATTCTAGTATTGAGATGGTGCCGTTTGAGGCACTTTATGGTAGAAAGTGCAGGTCTCTGATTTGTTGGAATGAAGTGGGGGATAGACAGATTACGGGTCCGGTGATAATACAAGAAACTACCGAGAAAATCATCCAAATTCAACAACGATTGAAAACCACCCAGAGTCAACAAAAGAGCTACGCGGACAGTAAAAGAAAAGATATAGAATTTGAAATTGGAGAAATGGTCATGCTTAAGGTTTCACCTTGGAAAGGCGTTGTTCGATTTGGTAAATGGGGGAAACTAAATCCAAGGTACATTGGACCATTTAAAATTATAGATCGTGTCGGACCAGTAGCTTACCAACTAGAGCTACCTCAACAACTCGCAGCTGTACATAACACTTTCCACGTCTCGAATTTGAAGAAATGTTTTGCTAAAGAAGATCTCACTATTCCATTGAACGAAATCCAAATCAATGAAAAACTTCAATTCATTGAAGAACCCGTCGAAATAATGGATCGTGAGGTTAAGAGACTTAAGCAAAACAAGATACCGATTGTTAAGATTCGATGGAATGCTCGTAGAGGACCCGAGTTCACCTGGGAGCATGAAGATTAGATGAAGAAGAAATACCCGCATCTATTTCCAGAAGATTCGTCAACACCTTCAACTGCTTAAAATTTCGGGACGAAATTTATTTAACGGGTAGGTACTGTAGTGACCCGAACTTTTCCATGTTTATATATATTAATTGAGATTGATATTTACATGACTAAATGTTTCCAACGTGTTAAGAAATCAAACTTGTTAAGACTTGATTAATTGAAATAGGTTTCATATAGACAATTGACCACCCAAGTTGATCGGTGATTCACGAACGTTAAAACTTGTAAAAACTATACGATGACATATATATGGTTATATATATATAGTTAACATGATTTTATTATAAGTAAGTATCTCATTAGGTATTTTAACAATGAGTTATATACATAAAAATGAGACTATTAAATTAAGAAACTCGAAAACGATATATATAACGATTATCGTTATAACAACGTCTTACTAGGTACATATGAATCATATTATGATATTGATACACTTGGTTAATTATGTTAAATGATAATTAAATATATCATTAAGTGTATTAATAATGAACTACATATGTAAAAATAAGACTACTAACTTAATGATTTCGAAACGAGACATATATGTAACGATTATCGTTGTAACGACATTTAACTGTATATATATCATACTAAGAAATATTATATATCATAATATCATGATAATGTAACAATTTAACATCTCATTTGATATAGTAAACAATGGGTTAACAATATTTAACAAGATCGTTAACCTAAAGGTTTCAAAACAACATTTACATGTAACGACTAACGATGACTTAACGACTCAGTTAAAATGTATATACATGTAGTGTTTTAATATGTATTCATACACTTTTTAAAGACTTCAAGACACTTATCAAAATACTTCTACTTAACAAAAATGCTTACAATTACATCCTCGTTCAGTTTCATCAACAATTCTACTCATATGCACCCGTATTCGTACTTGTACAATACACAGCTTTTAGATGTATGTACTATTGGTATATACACTCCAATGATCAGCTCTTAGCAGCCCATTTGAGTCACCTAACATATGTAGGAACCATCATTTGGCAACTAGCATGAAATATCTCATAAAATTACAAAAATATGAGTAATCATTCATGACTTATTTACATGAAAACAAAATTACATATCCTTTATATCTAATCCATATACCAACGACCAAAAACACCTAAAAACACTTTCATTCTTCAATTTTATTCATCTAAGTGATCTCTCTCAAGTTCTATCTTCAATTTCTAAGTGTTCTTCATAAATTCCATAAGTATAGTTTCATAAAAATCAAGAATACTTCCAAGTTTGCAAGTCTACTTCCAAGCTTTCTAATCCATTTCAAGTAATCATCTAAGATCAAGGAACCTTTGTTATTTATAGTAGGTTATCTTTCTAATTCAAGGTAATATTCATATTCAAACTTTGATTCAATTTCTACAACTATAACAATCTTATTTCGAGTAAAAATCTTACTTGAACTGTTTTCATGTCATGATTCTGTTTCAAGAACTTTCAAGCCATCCAAGGATCCTTTGAAGCTAGATCCATTTTTCTCATTTCCAGTGGTTTTATCCAGAAAACTTGAGGTAGTAATGATGTTCATAACATCATTTGATTCATACATATAAAGCTATCTTATTCGAAGGTTTAAACTTGTAATCACTAGAACATAGTTTAGTTAATTCTAAACTTATTCGCAAACCAAAGTTAATCCTTCTAACTTGACTTTTAAAATCAACTAAACACATGTTCTATATCTATATTATATGCTAACTTAATGATTTAAAACCTGGAAACACGATGAACTCCATAAAATCGGATATACGCCGTCGTAGTGAAACCGGTGGCTGTTTTGGTTTGGATAATTAAAAACTATGATAAACTTTGATTTAAAAGTTGTTCTTCTGGGAAAATGATTTTTCTTATGAACATGAAACTATATCCAAAAATCATGGTTAAACTCAAAGTGGAAGTATGTTTTCCAAAATGGTCATCTAGACGTCGTTCTTTCAACTGAAATGACTACCTTTAAAAAAACAACTTGTAACCTGTAATTCTGACTATAAACTTATACTTTTTCTGTATAGATTCATAAAGTTAAGTTCAATATGAAACCATAGCAATTTGATTCACTCAAAACCGATTTAAAATGAAGAAGTTATGGGTAAAACAAGATTGGTTATTTTTGCTTGTTGTAGCTACGTGAAAATTGGTAACAAATCTATATTAATCATATCCTAGCTAACTTATATTGTATTATACATGTATTCTAATATATTATGTAATCTTGGGATACCATAGACACGTATGCAAATGTTTTGACATATCATATCGACCCATATATATATATTATTTGGAACAACCATAGACACTCTATATGCAGTAATGTTGGAGTTAGCTATACAGGGTTGAGGTTGATTCCAAAAATATATATAGTTTGAGTTGTGATCTAGCCTGAGACGTGTATACACTGGGTCGTGAATTGATTCAAGATAATATATATCGATTTATTTCTGTACATCTAATTATGGAGAACTAGTTGTGGGTTACTAACAAGGACAGCTGACTTAATAAACTTAAAACAGTAACACGTATTAAAAATATTGTAAATATATTTTGAACATACTTTGATATATATGTACATATTTGTTATAGGTTCGTGAATCGACCAGTGGTCAAGTCTTACTTTCCGACGAAGTAAAAATCTGTGAAAGTGAGTTATAGTCCCACTTTTAAAATCTAATATTTTTGGGATGAGAATACATGCAAGTTTTATAAATGATTTACAAAATAGACACAAGTATGTGAAACTACATTCTATGGTTGAATTATCGAAATCGAATATGCCCCTTTTTATTAAGTCTGGTAATCTAAGAATTATGGAACAGACACCCTAATTAACGCAAATCCTAAATATTGATCTATTGGGCCTAACAAACCCCATCCAAAGTACCGGATGCTTTAGTACTTTTAAATTTATATCATATCCGAAGGGTGTCCCGGAATGATGGGGATATTCTTATATATGCATCTTGTTAATGTCGGTTACCAGGTGTTCACCATATGAATGATTTTTATCTCTATGTATGGGATGTGTATTGAAATATGAAATCTTGTGGTCTATTGTTACGATTTGATAATATATAGGTTAAACCTATAACTCACCAACATTTTTGTTGACGTTTTAATCATGTTTATTCTCAGGTGATTATTAAGAGCTTCCACTGTTGCATACTAAAATAAGGACAAGATTTGGAGTCCATGCTTGTATGATATTATGTAAAAACTGCATTCAAGAAACTTATTTTTGATGTAATATATTCTTATTGTAAACCATTATGTAATGGTCGTGTGTAAACGGTATATTTTAGATTATCATTATTTGATAATCTACGTAATGCTTTTAAACCTTTATCGATAAAATAAAGGTTATGGTTGTTTTAAAAATGAATGCAGTCTTTGAAAAACGTCTCATATAGAGGTCAAAACCTCGCGACAAAATCAATTAATATGGAACGTTTATAATCAATATGAACGGGACATTTCACAAGCGCTCCTACGCAACTAGTCTAACAACTAGCTAGCCTCATAACACAATACCAGAAAAAGGTAAACAACGAGAGGGGTAAGCTTGAAGCTTAGTGAATGCAATAATTATAAATATACATATATAACCTACTTACTTGCAACCACTTACACAATATCGTATACAAACTTGTAACTCAAATAGCATGTCATCATACTCGTAATACTAACAAGTTGTACAATATTACAAATCCGCATTAGCATATACTCAACACAATCTACATATATAATATGCTGACAATCAATAAACCCCCATATGGTTAACCATAAACGCTATGGTGCTACCGGCTCGATGGTTCACACCATACGCATATGAGTCATACTCTTTTATAGTGCTACTAGCTCGTGGTTCACACTTTGTTTTATAGTGCTACCGGCTCGATGGTTCACACTTGATGCTACCGGCTCGATGGTTCACATCATGTTTTTATAGTGCTACCGGCTCTTTGGTTCACACTTTAGCGCTACCGGCTCGATGGTTCACGCCTCATTTTATAGTGCTACCGGCTCGATGGTTCACACTTTGACACTCGTCACATACATGTTATGGCACTACCGGCTCGATGGTTCATACCATAACATTCACAAATAAATACGCCATATACACATACGTATAATTACTCCACTCACCTTGGAAATGCCCGCACAAGTCATGTACAACATGATCTTCATCCTCAAATCCGAGCAAGTAACCACCTATATCACACATAGGTACAATATACACATAAATAACAATTCTCTAAAAGAGAACTCAACACTCGCATCCCTTAGTCGAGGGATCTCACCTTGCTCGTTTGACCCGCCCATTTATCTCCTAATGAGCTCAATCCGATTACCACTTCGGGTGGTAATTCAAACCCACACTAATAAGTACAAGTTAACCCAATTTGCACTTTACCCCAATTAGACCAAACCAAGGTCTTAACACTAAATTACTACTTAGGTAGTAATCATTTCAAACGCCAATTACACCAAAACCCCAACACGTGCAATATTGACCCATATTGCTTTTGACCACGTTTGACTTATGTTAAAAATATCATTTTAACCCAAAATCACTTCCCACGTTTACATTCATTCAAAAATGCCATTTAACACTTAACAAAAGTGTTAACACCCATTTAATCCAAACTTAGTGTCATTACCAAATTCGACCCAAGTCAATTTATCCATTTTGACAAAAGTCACAAAACGCCCAAAATCACTAACGACTAGTGATTATATTTCCAAAACACTAATTAACAACTAAATCAAGTATTTACATACTTGATTCACCAAAACTCATTTTGACACCAAACCAAGTCAACATCCAATTTTGACCAAAATCAAACTCTTTAACACACCCAAATCACCACCATACCATCAATTGATTAACAACACTATCAAAGGTTGACTTTAGATCATAAACCTAGACATCCAAAAAAACTTCACCTCTTTGACGCATTTCATCAAACACCTTGTGTGCATGACTTCAAACTTGTTCTTATGAACACTAAAATCACCAATACTCCTCCAATCTAGTGACTATCACTTAAATCAAAGACAAATACACCTAAATTCGTCATTAAACCCTAATCCCACCATATTAAGGTTAATAACCACAAGCTTACACCAAAACCCCCAAATTTCATAAGAAATGGGTTCTATAACTCATCATCAACTCAAACCCTAACCCAAACAAGAATCAAAGAATTAAAATCGGAGCTAGAACTTACCATCACCATCAAAACATAGCTAGAAGGGAGAAGAACAACATTAACTCTTGCACCTTGAAGAGATTCCAACTCTTTCTTCTCCAATCCAAGCTTTATCGCTCTAAAAAAATGGAGCTTTCTCACTCTAGAAAGATGAGAGGATTGTGTGGATGTGAAAATAAGGATAAGATAAGGTTTTGGCCATATTTATAGCCGCAAAACCGGCCCCAACGCGAAATACCTAAATTGCCCCTTTTAAAATATTAAAATCACGAATGGGTCTTACAACTCTCCCCCACTTAAACTGGATCACGTCCCCGTGATCTCCGTCAATTAGCAAAACCGGACCCACACTCTATGGTCCTCCGACACACATCAAATCTCGATATCCATAACAGTTTCCATTAACCCGAATATTTCACCACACGCTAATAATCACTAGCGTACATTACCGCAACCAGCGGTATCTCATACGCTCAACGTCCAAAACGCCCACTTAGGAAATACGGAAAAACACCATATATTCCTTCAAATTCTCTCAGCTACAACTCGCACAAGCTACATCCATAACTATATCACCCAACACGATCTACTAAACTCACTACGCCGTGAACCAAGTCTTGCATTAATCCAAATCAAAAAGGATTTATGCCGCATTAAACTCCATACTTCAATGACTCGTAAACCAGCCAATCATGAATGTTCTCTAAATCAAGAACCAATTTCCCCGTCTCCACCACCGGGTCATTTCTCCAACGAAAAAATTTTGGTATAACCAAATAATCACACTAGGGACACAACTTTCCCATCAATCGATCCGCACATGACCATCAGTCACTGGATTAATCCAGGATGACAATAATACAGCACGAGTTGGACGAAACACCAACACTCGATACAGTGTTTCTCCCCTAAACCCTCCAACACATCCTTACAATTGCGGCTTCCTAGTACCAGCATGGAAACTATTCGTGTACTAGAATCCCATCAACAACGCATTATCACCCCAACAATTCGCAATTCATCACGCGACCCATAGAAATATCCACCAACGCCTGGTGAATCCTCTTGCCTCGACCGTCCGTTAAGGATGGCCTCAACATTTCAATGCAACCTAGGGTTGCATCACTAGGGAACACACTCTCGCAAACAAAAAACATACACGTGCCTCGATGTGAGACAATCAGAACCGACACTCCCCGCCTCACGATCATCCATAAAGTGGAATAATCCACTGATAATTTCCACGATCACGTTTCCCAACAGGGAAAATGCGGTATTCACCACGATATCGAACCCGTTCCCATTCAATAATCATGTCCGAGTTTCACGACAAACCAGATTTTTACTACGAGAGCACCCGCAACGACAGCTTCTATAACAACCCGAAAATTTCCGACTAAATTTAAACTTAATCTTTATGTGATTCTGACACGATAATCAAAGTCAGTTAAACTGAATATCAAAATTTTTGAACTGTGTTCATAACTTTCATTTAACCTCGACTAATTTCGACGATTCACGAACCATTATTTGTAAATAATTATGTATTAGCATTAAATTGTCATATTAATATTATTATTATCACTCATCATTATCATTTACAATTATTATTACTTTTGTTATTAATATTGATATCAATATTATTAGTGTTATCTTTATTATTATTGTTATTAAATATTATCATTAATATAATTTCTAATATTATTACTAACATTATTAATAATACCATTATTACTAAAATTATTAAAATTATTATAATTATGGTTATTATCATTATAATACACCTTATGAATATCATGAATATTATTATTAAATCTATTATGATTATTACTAAAAATTATCATTATTCTTATTAAAAGTATATTAGCATCATTATTAATATTATTATTTTACAACTTATTATTATTATCATTAATGTTATTATTATTATTAGTATTATTAATAATTAATAATATTAAAAGCATTACTATTATTCTTATTATTAAAATTATTATTATTGAAATCATTCTAATATTTTGATTATTATTTTTATCAAATAATATTATCAATATTATTATTATTATTGATATTATTATTATTATCATTATTATTATTATTAATTCTATTATTAGTATTATTATTATTAATATTACTTATTAATATCAATTAAAAATAAAAAGTCAAATAAAATGTGTTGAATATATAAATCTGTTTATTTTTTTTTTGTGATCAGCCTTATATTTTTTTTATTGAATTATACGTTGAAACCCCAAACAAATTAGGTATTAGGTAAAATGTATCTGCTTTTAAATATTTAGTCAGATTATGATCTAGCTTTAAATCTTTTTTTTATTTAAAATCATTCTATAAAGTAATACACGTCTAAATTGACTCTAGTTGCAGACAAATCGATCATATCATTAGCATTAGCTCCAATTACTTGACTTCCATCTTTATATACAGCTATCAATTCCTGAAATTGAGAAAGTAAAACAAAAATTAAAGAAAACAAATAAATATCCTCTGTTCTTCTTCCATTTTTCAAAAACTTCAAAAACGAATCCAATTTCAAAATCTGAAAGTGCAGTTGTGTTAGGATTACTCTATTTGAACTACCTGTAAAGTTTCAAAACCCAATTCCTAATATCGAGATCGAATTTACGAGTCAAACGTAAATTTTAAAAAGTCAAATAATTTGTTCATCAAGAAATTCGATCTCTATTTGTGGTTTCTGGTTAAATTGATGATTTGAATAGTTTCTAGGATTGATTTTAAATATACTTCGTGTTTTAATCTTTATCTAAAACATTCTCAAAATCAAAAAGAAAGAATTTTTTTAAACCCACGATGGCAGTAGCAGCAGTAATTCCATTTTTATTTTTGTTGTTAATCCACATATTCCTCAACTGGTTAGCTCTGTTTTGATTCCACATTAATTCAAACCTGTAAAAGTTGCTGTTATAATGATTGGGAATAATAGTCGACTAGATTTGATAATGAAGAAGAAGAAGATAGAACACACATATATACGGGTTATATTTAAAACATATGGATTTAATTCCAGAAATACGAGAATGGTGCAAGGGTTATGGGTGTTTACTGGTGAGCGAGAGGTCACGGGTTCGAGTCCCGTCTTGGGCATATTTTTAGCTTCTAAGGTAGTTCCACCTCTATTTTATTATTATTATTATTATTATTATTATTATTATTATTATTATTATTATTATTATTATTATTATCCTTATTATTATTACTAATATAAATATTAGTTACCATTTATGGTTATAATTATAATTATGAATATTATTATTACCACCAATATTATTATAATTACTAGCATTATCATTATTATAATTCTTACTAAGATAATTTTGTTGTCTCTAATATATGTATTATTATTATTATTATGATCATGATTAAGAATTATTATTATTATTACTTTGAAAACAATACAAATTATTATTATTATCATTTTTACGACTAGTATTATTATTATTATTATTATCATTATTACTATTATTATTGTTATAATTATCATTACTATCAGTATTTTTATTATTAATATTACCCTTATAATTAAATACAACTTTTGATTACCAATATTAATATTATTTTACTAAATAGATATTATGTATATAAAAACATATTTATAAGTAATATTACATATAAGTATGTATTAACCATATTAACAATTTTTATACGAATATTCATATATAACAAATTAGGTATTTTTAATACAAACCAAATATATATTAATATAACTATATAAATATTTATCATTTTAAATACATATACACAAATTAAATATATAATATATAATATAAGTTATAATATGTGAATTTGTTCAATTATGATTACATGTTTTAATATATATAAAACTGATATAGGTTCGTGAATCCGAGGGCAACTCTACATTTGTTCAGTACCGTCATTTACTACAAACTATCGTATTGTATCGTGAGTTTTCATATGCTCCCTTTTACTCTTTACATTTTTGGGCTAAGAATACATGCACAACTTTTATAACTGTTTTACACGCTAGACACAAGTACCAACTTTAAACTATGCTATACCCGGCTATGTCCGACTAAGTCCCTAACCAACAAGTATAAACACAACTTGTCTTTGGGGCAAACTTTGAACAACTTTTGGATCTGCGTGATCTACTAATTGGTCCCTGCGAGACCAAGCTTATAAACAACTTTTGGATCTGCGTGATCTACTAATTGGTCCCTGTGAGACCAGCTTATAAACAACTTTTGGATCTGCGTGATCTACTAATTGGTCCCTGCGAGACCAAGCTTATGAACAACTTTTGGATCTACGTGATCTACTAATTGGTCCATATGAGACCAACCTTATGAATAAATTTTGGATCTGCGTGATCTACTTTTTGGTCTCTGCGAGACCAACTTTATGAACAACTTTTAGATCTGCGTGATCTACTAATTGGTCCATGTGAGACCAAGCATATGAACAATTTTTGGATCTACGTGATCTACTAATTGGTCCCTGCGAGACCAAGCTTATGAATAACTTTTGGATCTCCATGATCTACTAATTGGTCCATGTGAGACCAAGCTTATGAATAACTTTTGGATCTACGTGATCTACTAATTGGTCCCTGCGAGACCAAGCTTATGAACAAAAATCTTGTGGTCTAACACTATTACTGAAATCATTATTTATGACAAACCTATGAACTCACTCAACCTAGTGTTGACTTTTTAAGCATGTTTATTCTCAGGTACTTAAATATTGCTTCCGCTGTATATCTGCTGCTTTGATGATGATTGCTTGCCATGCTTGGAGTATTGCATTTCATATCATATCAATTAAAGACATTTAATGCGTTGTTCATTAAATACAATGTAATCTATTTATCTTCCGCTGCAAAACTCAATAAAACGTCTCATATAAAGTCGTTCTCGTTTATACAACTGTGATTTGATATATTTAGTGACGTTATTCTTCCAGGCCCTATCTGGAGGACGTCACAGATTGGTATCAGAGCAGGCTGTTGTAGAGAACCAGGATTGCATTTTATGTCTGCCTTATACAATTAGGTACCTTAGCAATGTAGGACTACAACTTTCCTTGACCATAGTGCCTTTAATTGTTGCCTTTAACTGTTAAATGCTACACTATACTTTAGAAACTTTACTTATCTTAGAATGCTGAGCCAACCTAAGAACTCTGCTCACTTTCCTAAGTACTATCCAATTACGCCACCGCATTTAAATGCAACACTATGATTTCAGAAATTCTTGACATTCCTATGTCATTTATCATGATTTTGTGTATTACATATGTATTACATGAAATATTATCCATGATTTTTGAAACTCCTATAATTGTTACTATTCATACTCAAACGTATATAACTCCCTGTTATATATCACGTACCTATATGCCTTATACCTATATGCATCGGTTTGCGAACCGGAAAATGTCATTTGGGTTATCACAATATACGAATTGAAAGTATTTAATTGAAAGATTATCAGATTATATACTTATCATTTTATGATCTCGACATGTCATACTGCCATTATTGGAGTATAGACACATCATATCTTATTATATCTTATCATATCTATCCCAATAAACTTTGTCTAACACTTTTCCTAAATTTTCTCTGTAAATTACGGAAATCTTTTGCTATATATACATATTCAAGGAAACAAATACATCATTCAGTATTCAACACCCATTTCATATGAAACCCTAATTCCAAACACATAATATAGATTTCTCAATTGATTCTTCGAACTTCTCGAGCTCCAATAGCAGCGTAACTAGAATGAACCAACCAATTAGCCGTCATCTATTTTGGATGAATTGGGGGTGGATTAGTAGCCGACTCAATCAATGGAGGCAAGAAGAAGGTGATTCCTTCCACCAACTGAATTCAACACTTGGCGAAGAACCAGAAGCACTTACCGGCGAACCAATCCGAAACATCATTTTCCCCTTCATTTCCAGAACAGCTCGCCACGATTATATAATATCTAGAATTCTAGATCTTATTCGTCCCCTTGTCCGAACTGTCAATCATCCCAGTATAATAGAAGAAGTTAACGAGCTTCGCGCTCGAGTGGTGGCTCTGGAGAATATGGTGCAATATCTACAAGTATCAGCAGCCTCAGCAGCATAACCAGCACCACCAGTACCATCAGCATCACCACCAACAGCATCAGCTTCACCAACAACAACATCCGCATCCCACGCCTCAACATCGCACTCGGTACCTCGAATATCAACATCATACTCCCCATAGATACCAAGGAAAATTAGTAATAATGAGTTAAGATGTATTGACTCATTCTTCCTGAAGAATTATATATGTATAGTTTATATATATATGGTTTGTAACAATAATAAATCTTTTCGTACTAAGCTATTACATGTGAATCTTAACTAGTATGTACTACTTGGTTAATTCATATCACAATATGCTATGATGTACATCCTTTGTTAATGACTTAACAATCGTTAATCACTGCTTCAACACAATAAACTCCATTTCATAATAAACCAAGTGTATTATTCAAATACATATTTGATTGTATACTTTCATTTTCGATGTACTCGAAACTTTTTTGAAAACATTATTCGTGCCTTGCGAAGTTCACAAGGATTTCACGAGCATCAACATCATATACCGAGGTATATCAATAACAATAAACGATGAAGTATTGATTCATAACTTCATTTAATCCGCAACAATTATGAAATCTCTAAAGTTCTGACAATTATTTATTCTCGTTTCAACCACAAATCAAATGAGTTTAATATTATATTAACTCATTAAATCTATATTATATTTGAAGAATACATATATGAACGTATATCTTCATAAAGATTGTAACATTCTTTTGTACAAATTGTTAATTGTGAAAATATTTTAACGGGTAGGTAATACCCGAGACATATTTATATCTCATAGTAATATATTATATTGTACATTCTTCCATTCTGATTCAGTAATTATTAACTATACTACTTACATCCACAAGATATATATATCCGTTCACTAAAGAACAACCATTTTTAATTACATATTCTAATTTTGATATATCAGAATCCAAGTAAAGCTTTAGCAGGTGTTATCTTCCTAAAGATCACTACATTCATGAATTATATTCATTCGTATTCTATGATGAATTATCACATCAAACCACCGAAATTATCATTCATTACTTTTGAAATCAACAACGCCTATTCGTCAACCATTAGATCCGTTGACGATTACAATCAACGTTTAATCATCTAAAAATAAAATTTCTTGAAACCATCTCGGATTGATAACTAACGATTCAAATATGGTTGCATTAAATGCAGAGAAAACATTGTTGAAGGTCTTAAAGGCCAAAATTTTGATGATAAAGAATGGTATAAACTCAAATTTGGAACTGGAAAACGGATTGAGCAAACTATAAAGGAGGCTGTGGACAAATCACAAGGACTAAACCTGCTGATATTGCTTAAATTATACATATCTTTTGGCGCAATATCACTTCCAATTATATATGCTTTTGCCGTTTTCAAGAATAATTTATACCTATTTCACAAGGAAAATGACTCAAGTACGTAAAGTAAAAAGAAGAATGATCGGTTAAAAGAACGATAATTTTGGCGGAATATATATAAATCAAGAAGTGTTTATCCGAATTTGAAATATAATATAAAGATTAAGGGGGTATATCGTTAAATTTTGGAAAAGGACAAAAATAATTTATGAATTGCAATTTAGATTACACATAAAGTGTAATTTGAAGATTAATTACGCGGAACGTGTAGGATTTTACACGGTACTCGTACTATTCGAATCTACGCAAAACACGTAGGACTACACGAAACGCGTATTGGTACCGGATTCAGATCTACTTTTCACGTGGGAGCATGCTTCTTTATGGATAAATTAATATTTCTTTTCACTAGAGAAACCCACTTTACACCATATCAAGATGGAGTTTATGATTTAATATAAAGACTTCAATTCTTTACAACACACAAGCTATTACTCTACAATATTAAATGAAGAAATAGATCCATTGATTGACTACAGTCATTGATTAACTACAGTGTGTCATTTAAACAAGATCAAAGTCAGATTTGAGACCAAAACAAAACATGGGACGGCTAACTTTAAAATATAAAATTATTTCGTTATCGATGGACCAGTCTTTTACAATCAAATCCACCACTTTGATTTATTTATTTGAAATGTATCATAACACCTACTAGGCTACAACTACTACTACCGCTGCAATAAATACGAAGCATAATGGATAAAAAGAGGAGAGGAGTAGTAGTTAGGAACTAGTAGTTAGTTACATTACAAATCACACAATTTAGGACAGTAGCAAATAGCAAAATTCAGTATTGTATTTCCAATTTATTTGTTGTTCCGTATTATTTATTTTCTAGTTTTATTTCCATCCCGTATTATGCTTCAAGATCAGGCTAGATAGTTTCAATATTGTATGGGTATTATTATTTGTGTGCACGGGTGCTGTCATTTCCATTTCTTACCAATTGCAATCAATAGATTGAAGCCTTTATTGTAAGTTGTTCTATTTAATTTTCATCATTGTTATTATCATTATTATTGTTATTGGTATTATTATTTTAAGTAATTAGTATAAGTGTCATTGTTATTATTATTTTTAGAACCATTATTATTGTTATTTAATGTTATCATGTGTGTTATATATTGTTTGTATTTTTACTTCCGTAATATTATTATGATTAGCTAGTTTACTCCTGTGTTTGCTTAGATGTAGAACCCCTCGATTATGGATTGTTATCATTTAGAACATTAAAATGTAACTTGAGTATTTTTAACATTGTGCCTAACTAAAAGAACCATTGTTATATAATTAGATATTTAACCCTATCACTTAATTTATTAGATAAAAATAGCGAAAGTTATTTTTATTGATATAGATTATGCTTTAACACTAAAAGTGGTTTAGACGAACTTATGGATAAATTATTATCACCAATTTAGAAATAAGATTCGGTGGTTTGGGTAATATTATAATTCATATAATCGTGAAATTGTAAAAGGGAAACCATTATGATTTAAGTTTTGGCGAAAGTCAAATCTAGGCTAGGTCACAATTTAAATAGTCAGAGTATAGTTTGACTAGCTAAAATAAGTTCTAACGAAAGTTAGATTTAATTTTAGTTAGTTAAGATTTTATATAAATTCGAGAGAAAATTATATGAAGTAAAAATTTTAAGAATTACAATTGTTATTTAGATCAATTCTATATATTGTGTTCAATCAAAAGATCCATTATTATGTAAATTTAATACTTAATCCCCGTCACATAGTTTATTGAATCGTTTAGCGAAAGTTAAATTGGTGATACATAAAATATGCTTCAACACTGAAATGTCCCGTTCTTATTGATTAAAAACGTTCCATATTAATTGATTTCGTTGCGAGGTTTTGACCTCTATATGAGACGTTTTTCAAAGACTGCATTCAATTTTAAAACAAACCATAACCTTTATTTCATAAATAAAGGTTTAAAAAGCTTTACGTAGATTATCAAATAATGATAATCTAAAATATCCTGTTTACACACGACCATTACATAATGGTTTACAATACAAATATGTTACATCAAAATCAGTTTCTTGAATGCAGTTTTTACACAATATCATACAAACATGGACTCCAAATCTTGTCCTTATTTTAGTATGCAACAGCGGAAGCTCTTAGTATTCACCTGAGAATAAACATGCTTTAAACGTCAACAAAAATGTTGGTGAGTTATAGGTTTAACCTATATATATCAAATCGTAACAATAGACCACAAGATTTCATATTTCAATACACATCCCATACATAGAGATAAAAATCATTCATATGGTGAACACCTGGTAACCGACATTAACAAGATGCATATATAAGAATATCCCCATCATTCCAGGACACCCTTCGGATATGATATAAATTTCGAAGTACTAAAGCATCCGGTACTTTGTTTGTTAGGCCCAATAGATCTATCTTTAGGATTCGCGTCAATTAGGGTGTCTGTTCCCTAATTCTTAGATTACCAGACTTAATAAAACGGGGCATATTCGATTTCGATAATTCAACCATAGAATGTAGTTTCACGTACTTGTGTCTATTTTGTAAATCATTTATAAAACCTGCATGTATTCTCATCCCAAAAATATTAGATTTTAAAAGTGGGACTATAACTCACTTTCACAAATTTTTACTTCGTCGGGAAGTAAGACTTGGCCACTGGTTGATTCACGAACCTATAACAATATATACATATATATCAAAGTATGTTCAAAATATATTTACAACACTTTTAATATATTTTGATGTTTTAAGTTTATTAAGTCAGCTGTCCTCGTTAGTAACCTACAATTAGTTGTCCACAGTTAGATGTACAGAAATAAATCAATAAATATTATCTTGAATCAATCCACGACCCAGTGTATACGTATCTCAGTATTGATCACAACTCAAACTATATATATTTTGGAATCAACCTCAACCCTGTATAGCTAACTCCAACATTCACATATAGAGTGTCTATGGTTGTTCCGAAATATATATAGATGTGTCGACATGATAGGTCGAAACATTGTATACGTTTCTATGGTATCTCAAGATTACATAATATACAATACAAGTTGATTAAGTTATGGTTGGAATAGATTTGTTACCAATTTTTAGCTAAAATGAGAAAAATTATACAATCTTGTTTTACCCATAACTTCTTCATTTTAAATCCGTTTTGAGTGAATCAAATTGCTATGGTTTCATATTGAACTCTATTTTATGAATCTAAACAGAAAAATTATAGGTTTATAGTCGGAAAAATAAGTTACAAGTCATTTTTGTAAAGGTAGTCATTTTAGTCGAAAGAACGACGTCTAGATGACCATTTTAGAAAACATACTTCCACTTTGAGTTTAACCATAATTTTTGGATATAGTTTCATGTTCATAATAAAAATCATTTTCCCAGAATAACAACTTTTAAATCAAAGTTTATCATTGTTTTTAATTAACTAACCCAAAACAGCCCGCGGTGTTACTACGACGGCGTAAATCTGATTTTACGGTGTTTTTCGTGTTTCCAGGTTTTAAATCATTAAGTTAGCATATCATATAGATATAGAACATTTGTTTAGTTGATTTTAAAAGTCAAGTTAGAAGGATTAACTTTTATTTGCGAACAAGTTTAGAATTAACTAAACTATGTTCTAGTGATTACAAGTTTAAACCTTCGAATAAGATAGCATTATATGTATGAATCGAATGATGTTATGAACATCATTACTACCTCAAGTTCCTTGGATAAACCTACTGGAAATGAGAAAAATAGATCTAGCTTCAAAGGATCCTTGGATGGCTTGAAAGTTCTTGAAGCAGAATCATGACACGAAAACAATTTCAAGTAAGATTTCCACTTGAAATAAGATTGTTATAGTTATAGAAATTGAATTAAAGTTTGAATATGATTATTACCTTGTATTATAAAGATAACCTACTGTAAGTAACAAAGGTTTCTTGATCTTGGATGATTACTTGGAATGGATTTAGAAAACTTGGAAGTAAACTTGCAATCTTGGAAGTATTCTTAATTTTATGAAACTAGAACTTTTGGAATTTATGAAGAACACTTAGAACTTGAAGATAGAACTTGAGAGAGATCAATTAGATGAAGAAAATTGAAGAATGAAAGTGTTTGTAGGTGTTTTTTTTCGTTGGTGTATGGATTAGATATAAAGGATATGTAATTTTGTTTTCATGTAAATAAGTCATGAATGATTACTCATATTTTTGTAATTTTATGAGATATTTCATGCTAGTTGCCAAATGATGGTTCCCACATGTGTTAGGTGACTCACATGGGCTGCTAAGAGCTGATCATTGGAGTGTATATACCAATAGTACATACATCTAAAAGCTGTGTATTGTACGAGTACGAATACGGGTGCATACGAGTAGAATTGTTGATGAAACTGAACGATGATGTAATTGTAAGCATTTTTATTAAGTAGAAGTATTTCTATAAGTGTCTTGAAGTCTTTCAAAAGTGTATGAATACATATTAAAACACTACATGTATATACATTTTAACTGAGTCGTTAATTCATCGTTAGTCGTTACATGTAAATGTTGTTTTGAAACCTTTAGGTTAACGATCTTGTTGAATGTTGTTAACCCATTGTTTATTATAACAAATGAGATGTTAAATTGTTATATTATCATGATATTATGATATATAATATATCTTAGTATGATATATTGATGTGAAGCGAGGTGTATATAAAATAGTTTATATTTTACTAGGAAAAACTATTAAATACGATACAATTTTACACAAGATATTTATTTATTTATAGAATGGATATACTTAAACCTTGCTACAACACTTATAGGCAGTGTACCTAATCGTTCAGTAGTGTAGTTTTTAGTAAGTCCGGTTCGTTCCACAGGGAAATCTTTAAGCAAAGCTCAACGCTATATTAGTTTACTTTTATAAAAATACAAATATATATAAGTAATATTATTATTATAAAGGGGGGTTTTTACCGTTTAATGACCGGTTTGTCGATTTTAAAACTTTAGTCGCAGTTAAAACCTAATGTAAAATATAAAATAAATACAAGACTTAAATTAAAGCGTAAAGTAAATAACGATAATGAAATTGCGAATAATAAAAATGCGATAAAATAAAATTGCGATAATTAAAAAGTACGATAATTAAAAGTGCGATAATTAGAAGTGCAATTAAATATAAAATAAAGGAAATTAAATATGAAATAAAAGAATTATGCTTATTTAAACTTCCGTAATCATGATGTTTGACGTGTTGATTTTAGTTTTATGCCCATGGGTTAATTGTCCTTTGTCCTGGATTATTTAATATGTCCGTCTGGTTTTTGTCCATAACAGTCCATCAGTCATAAATATAAATTGCAAGTGTCCTCGTCAAATTATTATTATACCCGAAGTTAAATATTCCAACTAATTGGGGATTCGAATTGTAACAAGGTTTTAATACTTTGTTTAATGAATACACCAGGTTATCGACTGCGTGTAAACCAAGGTTTTACTACTTTGTTAACAATTACACCAATTACCCTTGAATGTAATTTCACCCTTGTTTTGATTATTCTAGTGGCTATTAATCCATTCCCGTGTCCGGTTAAATGAACGATTATTCGTACATATAAATACCCCGCCCATCGTGTCCGATTGAGTGTATATGGTAAATTATAGGGACGCCCAATTGTAAATCTTTATATTAACATTAACAAACTTTCATTTAGTTAAACAAATATAAAGCCCATTAATAGCCCATAGTCTAGTTTCCACAAGTGTCGTTCTTTTATCCAAACCCCAATTATGGTACAAAGCCCAATTACCCAATTTTAGTAATTAGCCCAACATCATGATTACTTCGTTTTAAATAAGCATAATAATAACTTAGCTACGAGAAATTAATATAAAAAGGTTGAACATAACTTACAATGATTAAAAATAGCGTAGCGTTACACGGACAGAATTTCGACTTACACCCTTACAACATTCGCTAACATACCCTTATTATTAGAATTATAATTAAAATTAAAATATAAATTATAAATATAAATATAAATTTTACGTGCAATTAAATATAAAATTGCGATAATTAAAAAGTACGATAATTAAAAGTGCGATTAAATAACAATAAATAAAAGTGCGATAATTAGAAGTGCAATTAAATATAAAATAAAGGAAATTAAATATGAAATAAAAGAATTATGCTTATTTAAACTTCCGTAATCATGATGTTTGACGTGTTGATTTTAGTTTTATGCCCATGGGTTAATTGTCCTTTGTCCTGGATTATTCAATATGTCCGTCTGGTTTTTGTCCATAACAGTCCATCAGTCATAAATATAAATTGCAAGTGTCCTCGTCAAATTATTATTATACCCGAAGTTAAATATTCCAATTAATTGGGGATTCGAATTGTAACAAGGTTTTAATACTTTGTTTAATGAATACACCAGGTTATCGACTGCGTGTAAACCAAGGTTTTACTACTTTGTTAACAATTACACCAATTACCCTTGAATGTAATTTCACCCCTGTTTTAATTATTCTAGTGGCTATTAATCCATTCCCGTATCCGGTTAAATGAACGATTATTCGTACATATAAATACCCCGCCCATCGTGTCCGATCGAGTGTATATGGTAATTTATAGGGACGCCCAATTGTAAATCTTTATATTAACATTAACAAACTTTCATTTAGTTAAACAAATATAAAGCCCATTAATAGCCCATAGTCTAATTTCCACAAGTGTCGTTCTTTTATCCAAACCCCAATTATGGTACAAAGCCCAATTACCCAATTTTAGTAATTAGCCCAACATCATGATTACTTCGTTTTAAATAAGCATAATAATAACTTAGCTACGAGACATTAATATAAAAAGGTTGAACATAACTTACAATGATTAAAAATAGCGTAGCGTTACACGGACAGAATTTCGACTTACACCCTTACAACATTCGCTAACATACCCTTATTATTAGGATTTAAAATTAAAATTAAAATTAAAATATAAATTATATATATATATTACGTATATATTGAGAGAGATAGAAATAAGATATATAATTTGATCAGAATTCGGTTTGCTTTATAGCCAGAGTTGAAAATTGGGGCTCCGCGACTCGCGGCAAAATGCCCTTAAAACTCCGCGAGTCGCGGAGATAGAAATTACAGCTCAGTCCTTGGAGTTTTCTCTGCCGACGGTTTTTAATATATATATATAATATATATATAATTAATATAATTAATTATATATTATATTATATTTATATACATAGTTAACTTGTAATTTTTAGTCCGTTGCATCGAGCGTTAAGAGTTGACTCTGGTCCCGGTTCCGGATTTTCGAACGTCCTCGCGTACAATTTAATATCTTGTACTTTGCGTTTTGAATCTTGTACTCTTGTGATTTCGAGACGTTTCTTATCAATAATTGGAACCTTTTTGATTGTCTTTTGTATTTTTGAGCTTTTTGGTCGTTTGCGTCTTCAATTCGTCGAATCTGTCTTTTGTCTTCACCTTTTATTATTTAAACGAATATCACTTGTAAATAGAACAATTGCAACTAAAAGCTTGTCTTTCTTGAGGAATAATGCTATGAAATATATGTTCGTTTTTAGCATTATCAAATATTCCCACACTTGAGCGTTGCTTGTCCTCAAGCAATATCGTCTTGAAATACTAGAATCACCTCTTTATTCTTCACACTTTGTACATCAGTGATTTCTATACGGCGGTATAAACAATGGTAGTAACGATATGGTTTACAGTCCCACATGACTATAAAAATTTAGATCCATTAAGGAAATTGGATCTTTATGAAAACATTTGATCTTTTGAAATCTAGTTTTTACCCTAGATAAGTTTTCCGGAATAACCCTTTACCGGTGTTTGCAAAATATTTTTGTGGGTTTGGTGGGTTTCAGATTTGAAAATTTTAGCTCAAAACTTGCGGTTTTGTGTCACCCACTTGCTAACCTTGTATTAGGAAAGCAACACGTCCAGTTTACTTGTCCCGTATATTAGCTTTCGGCAAACTACCGTCCGGTTGTAAAGGAAAGCGTTGAACAAGCAACTGTTAAGGCAATGTCTCGTGACATGCTTTTGATTATGGTCTATAACGTGTCGGACGCAATTACTATCCTTGGTAGGAGCAATAGTAAGCTCACCCTTATAATTTTTCGGTCTGGCACAAGGTCCTGTCTTTGACCATGTTATGCAACCACCGTTCTTACGGTTGACACCCGATTTAGTTCAGGTGACCTAATGAATTCCAGGTGAATTCCTAGGATTTTACGTTTAATGGTAATGAACGCATTGAAAATAGGGTTTTCAGAAAACAAATCGGTTTGTAATTTTTATCAAAATATTTTCTCGTTTAAGCTCGAGTTTAGATATCATTGAATTCCATGAGTTTGAATTCTCAATCTTTAAGGTCAATCTCAAGGATTGAGTAATATCAGTCTTAGAAGCTGATTTTTAATCTTTAAGGAGATTATCCTTTCTGGGGGTCTGATTCATTAGTCTTATCAAGCTAATTTGCACGGTGCCCTCCCCATTGTACGAGATAAATCCTTCTCATGGTTAGGATAAATCTGACCACTTGGCGACCCTGTTTAATGCTGAGGTCCGTGGATTTCCTGCTGATTTTAGTGATGACTTTTCTAGATTTTTCGTCAACCTACAGCTGGTCTGGACGACAACTTCATGACCTAAATCAAGAAGCGCGTTTCTTTTTCGGAAGACTTTACTTCCTTTTAATGATGGAATTGATTCATCGTGTAGATCCATCTCTTCTTTTCTTTCATTGGGTAAAACAGTTTAGTTTAGTTCAAAGCAAAAGTATTTTCAGTTATTTGTTACAGATATATGTGACATATGTTAAGATAACTTGGTAAATTTTCCCACACTTGGCTTTTATTTTCCTTTTTATCGTCCTCTATTCCATTTTAAATGAATTTTAACATTTTAGTTTGTTTCTCAATTTATGTCCTTTCCGAGGTAACAATAATTTCGGTGTTAAAACCTAGTTTTATCGTTCATAAATATGTATAAACATGATTTTGAATTCATTTAATTGAAAATTTTGAAAAATTTTACTAGAATTGGGTAGTCAGTATATAAGACTAGGGCTGTTCTTTTTTATCAGAGAGCACTAGATTCTAATACAACTACTGCTTTACTAGTATTTTTAATGGTAACCAAGTGTTTAATATAAAATTTTAAAATCCGAAAGAATTTAACCCCTTCCCACACTTAAGATCTTGCAATGCCCTCATTTGCAAGAAATCAGTAACAATTTAAATTATTGAGGGTGATTTGTGTGAAAATGATTAAATTTTTACCAAAGTTTCCAAATATATTGGCGTTTGTTTGCTGAATGATAAATGGTGCACATCATTTGTTCATTCCGTCTTGTTGTTATTTCACATATATTTTGCATCTTGTCGTCAAAATTAGTTGCTTTTGCTGAACTTAATGCCAGTCTTTGAAAATGCGTTGTTTTACCCTGTTGTGTACATAAGATAAACTGCAAACATATATACATATTTTTGAAGTTTGGTATATTACCCCACATTCAAAAATTATTAAAATCTAAGAATAAAAGTTAGATAATTATAAAAATGATTACAATATTAACAAAAATATTAAATGTATCAATAATTACAAATTACAAAATAAAAAAAAATAATAAGTAAACTAAGGATGATATTGGTACCAATAGGGGTTCCAGGCATAACCATAAGTGCTATAGAATGCTTCGGCAGGGTCATACGTAGGATATGGTTGCTGCATCTCTATCGACCAAGGAGGGAAGACGGGTTTCGGTGTAGGAATATAGTTTCTACCTATATGTTGGCAATGCGCTATGATCTGGTTCTGATGAACTTGCCAATCTTCAAATGCTCTCTGTCTAGCATTTTCGTATTCCTGAGAAGCTATAAACCTATGCATTTCTTGCATCTCATTCCCCCCTCCTACATTACCTTGTTCCTGGTTTCTCTCCACCTGTGGATGTCTACCATGGTATCGTACTGCGGCGTTATTTCGCCGCTTCAAAACTTTCGCACCATGGTATACATTTAAACCTATAGTATCGCGGGGTTCCGGCTCTTCTAGTAATAATCCCCCCCGACTTATATCCACACCGAGATATTCACCAATCAAAGTAATAAAAATACCACCTCCTATTATGCTATGTGGACGCATCCCCCGAACCATAGCTGATAAATAATAACCCACACAATATGGTATACTTACAGCGCTGTGTGGGTCTCGAATACACATATGGTAAAACAAATCCTGTTCATTTACTTTTTCTTTGTTCTTACCCCTTTGTGTAATCGAATTAGCTAAAAACCTATGTATCACTCTTAATTCGGCTCTATCTATATCCAAATAAGAGTAGTTTCCCCCTTTGAAACGGTGATGGCTTGTCATTTGACTCCACACACCGTGTGTATCAAAATTCTCATCTATCTTTCTACCGTTTAGTATCAATCCTCTACAATCGGCAGACGCTAACTCCTCAGGCGTATATATACGTAAAGCCTGAGCCATGTCCAGTAAAGACATGTGTCGCATCGAACCGCCTAACAAAAATCTAATAAAAGAACGATCGGTTAAACTAGCTACTCGATCATTCAACTCTATACTACATAACAACTCTTCACACCATACTTTATATACAGGTCTGCGTATGGTGAATAAACATATCCAGTCATTAAAAGAAGAATTACCATACCTCTGTACAAGTAATTCCCTAATTGGCCCGGCCAATTCTACAGCTTCTAAGGGTCCCCATTCTATGACCCTCGGTACCTCAACAACCTTAGAGTGAAGAGTATGCAAACCCCGTTGATATTTTGGATAATCTATCCAAAGTCTGTCAAATCTCAGGTTCGGGTGCAACTGTTCCAAGTGCATATCTAAAAAGGTCATGACTGGATGAGGTACATCCTGCTTGTAGTAGTTATCTACCTCCTGTTGTTCCAAATTCTCAGCAGGAGCATTGCGGGCTTGGGATGAAGATTCACCCCTTTCATTCTGCAAAACACATCAAACATAAATTTTGTGCATCCAAATATGCATTAGTGTCAGCAAAATCATCAATCAAAATAATTACAATGACATTATCAATTTATATCAAACTTAAGCTTATTTTCACATTTTTATCAAATCTACACTTTTTCAAATAAGCATATACGAAAATTTTCGCCAAGTTCATAAGCATTCAACTCAAATAACATGTCAAAATAATCATTACTAGCAATCAAACAAGTCTCAAATGGCATTATCTTTCAAAAATCAAGTTCATGAATTTTAGACTTGAAAAAGTCCACTTTAATTCTCAAAATCATGTTTAGGCTCAAAGTTTGGATCATTTAACTACCTAGACATGTTACACTACTCAATTTAGCAACAATTCATGACAAAAATCGGCCATAACCTGTTTATATCAAAAAGCCCCAAATTTGCTCAAGAACACAAACCCTAGATTATTCAAAATTTGAAGTTTAAGGCTTCTAATCATGTTAAACAGCATCAATCTAGGTTATACAAGCATAATACATAAACGATTTAAGTCTAATTACACTAAAAAGCATCAAAATCAAATTGGGGAAAAAATAGCTCAAGAACACTAAAATTCGAATTAAATGGTGTTTAGGTGTAGAAATTTACCGTTTTTCTTGAGTAATTCTTAGATATCATCCTTCTCAACATGATTTTAGCAAAAAATTTGGTGATTAACGGTTAAAAATTGGGATTTTTGGGGTTGTTTTTCGGGTTTTTTCGCAGTGTTTTTGCAGTATTTTTCGAGTTGTTTTTGTGTGGGGAGTGAACTGATCGTTCAGCTATTTTATTTTTTTTTCCTGGGTTTTGGTCCCTCCGCGAGTCGCGGAGGTTTTGTACTTCAAACTCCGCGAGTCGCGGAGTTTGCTCTTTTTTTTTTTTTTTTTTTTTTTTATAATCATTAACTTATTAAAACAATTAAGTAATTAATTTTAAAATTTTGTTTCCCTTGTTATTTAGGACGAGGTCGTTTCGGATCGATGTCCTAGTCCGTCCCTCGACAAAATTTTAAAATTTGTCTTTTAGTAGCGATTGTTTTAAAAGCTAAGATTTTTGGGTTTTTTAATTTTTTTGGCATACTTTAAATCAATAAGATTAAAAATAATGATAATAAAAGTTCTCGTCCCTCCCTCGGGTAAAGCAATTTCGGTTCAAAGACCTAGTCTTCAACTTACGACGAATTTTAAAAATCATATTCTTAACTTAATGAGATAAAGTAAATTTTTGTTTTTAAATTCACACAACTTAAATATAAAATTCAAAAAAAAAAAAAAAAATCACACCAAACTTAAAATTTGAAATGCATAAAATTAAAAATTCATATTTTAAAAATTAAAAATTCACACCAAACTTAATTTAAAAATTCATATTATAAATTCATACCAAACTTATATTAATTTTTCAAATATTTACAATTTTAAATATATTGTTTTTACAAAATTTACAATATTAATTTAAGATTTAAATATTAATTTTAAAAACATAATAAAATTAAAAATCTTTTTGTCTTTTTATCCCACTTTAATCAATCAAATATTATCAAAAATATGCGCCCCTCTTTTCGGTAAAGTAATTTCGGTTCCAAGACCTAATTTAACCCATGACGAATTTTTGAAATATTTTGGGTTGATTGATTAAAGATATTTATACCTTAAGAATAAACGTTAAATTTCGCAGTGATGTAATAAATTTTTGAATGATATCAATAATTTCGGTCGCCAAACCTAATTTTATTTAATACCAATTTAATACTTTTTAGCGAACAAATTAGCGTTTATTATCAAAAGGTTAAAAATAAAAATAAAAATAAAAACTGTACATACATACCTGTGAAATAGATTTCTTAGTTATATGATCTATTATATTCATAAGATAGTCGGTTTAATTGGTTTTCCATGGCTGCATAGGCGTAACCTCGAGCATTCATTGTCTTTTCTTCTAAACATATGAACGGTCCGTCTCTGCATAAAGTAACAAATTCGGTATTTGAATAGGTTTAATTATTTGAACATTTACCTCCATGTGACCATTTCCCGCATTTGTGACATCTTTCTAGGTGTCGTGCTCTTCTTTTCGCTGCGGATTTTGATTTTCCTTTACCAAATTGTAACTTATTATCTTCGCATCTGGATTCTTTTCTAACTCCGTCCATTCTTTCTTTGATTACTGATACTAATTCACTCGGTAGTATGTCATTATTACGTTTAGTGATCAAAGCGTGTAGCATTAGACCATGGTTTAGTTCACAGGCAGTCTTCATTTCGTAAAAACCTAAGAAAAATAAAAATTCAGAATGGGGGGAGAAGACTAGTTCTTTAGGGTCTGCTAGGGAAAGACCATACGTGTTCCATTTTCGAGAACTACACGAAAACAGACAATCTAACTCTAACAGAAATACATATTATCCTTTAAAGACTTGATTCTCCCCACACTTAGTTAGCTGTGGTGTCGAAATTGTGATTAACTTCGTTGTCGACTTCCATCGGACCATGTATGTAATGTTTAACTCTGTGACCATTAACTTTAAATTCAATCCCATTTGAATTTATTAATTCTATCGTTCCGTATGGGAAAACTCTTTTGACTATGAATGGTCCAGACCATCTTGATTTCAATTTTCCAGGAAATAGCTTGAATCGTGAATTGAAAAGAAGAACTCTGTCTCCTTCTTTAAATTCCTTTGAACTTCTGATTCTTTTATCATGCCATTTCTTCGTTCTTTCTTTATAGATTAACGAATTTTCGTATGCTTCATGTCTTAATTCTTCTAATTCGTTTAGTTGACTTAATCGTAGACGTCCGGCTTCATGTAAATCAAGATTACATGTCTTCAAAGCCCAAAATGCTTTGTGTTCAATTTCTACTGGAAGATGACATGCTTTTCCATAAACAAGTCTAAAAGGTGTGGTTCCAATTGGAGTTTTGTAGGCTGTTCTAAAAGCCCAGAGTGCATCCTCCAATTTAATGGACCATTCCTTCGGATTTGATCCTACGGTTTTCTCTAGAATACGTTTTAAAGCTCGGTTGGTATTTTCAACTTGTCCACTTGTTTGTGGATGATATGCGGTGGAGATTTTATGAGTTACTCCATATCTTTTAAGAACTTTCTCAAGTTGATTATTACAGAAATGAGTACCCCGATCACTTATTAAAGCTTTCGGTGTTCCAAACCTTGCAAAAAGACGTTTTAAAAAGTTGACTACAACTCGTGCATCGTTAGTTGGGAGAGCTTGTGCTTCCGCCCATTTAGATACATAATCAATGGCTACGAGTATATATAGATTATTATGAGATTTTGGAAATGGACCCATAAAGTCAATACCCCAAATGTCAAATACTTCACATACTTGGATGACATTTTGTGGCATTTCATCTCGTTGACTTATTTTTCCGGCCCTTTGACATGCATCACAGGATTTGCAAAGAAGGTGTGCGTCTTTGTAAATTGTAGGCCAATAGAATCCAGCTTCATAAACTTTTCTTGCAGTTAATTGAGGCCCATAATGCCCTCCTGTTGGTCCTGTGTGACAATGGTTTAAAATTTTACTAGCTTCATCTCCAAATACACATCGGCGTATTATTCCATCGGGACAACTTTTAAACAGATGTGGATCTTCCCAGAAATAGTGTTTTATATCACTGAAGAATTTCTTTCGTCTTTGGTACGATAATCCTTTTTCAAGGAATCCACAAACTAAGTAGTTCGCATAGTCTGCAAACCATGGGATTTCTTTATAATCTATCTTCAATAGATGTTCATCAGGAAAGTTGTCTTGTATGGCCGATTCATTTAGAACTTCTAATTCGGGATTTTCAAGACGAGAAAGATGATCAGCGGCGAGATTTTCTGCTCCTCTTTTATCTCGGATTTCAATATCAAACTCTTGTAAGAGTAAGATCCAACGGATTAATCTTGGTTTAGCATCTTGTTTTGAAAATAGGTATCTAAGAGCAGAATGGTCGGTATAGACCACCGTTTTTGCTAGAACGAGATATGATCGAAATTTGTCAAAAGCAAAGACAATAGCAAGGAGTTCTTTTTCAGTAGTTGTATAGTTCGTTTGTGCTCCTTGTAACGTCTTACTAGCATAATATATAGGTTGAAATCGTTTTTCAATCCTTTGTCCTAAAACGGCTCCCATTGCAAAATCACTTGCATCGCACATTAGTTCAAATGGTAGATTCCAATTTGGTGTTATCATGATCGGTGCATTAGTGAGTTTTTCTTTAAGAATATTAAAAGATTTGATACATTCATCTGAAAAGATGAATGTCGCATCCTTTTCTAGGAGTTTATTCATAGGAGTGGCAATTTTAGAAAAATCTTTTATGAAACGTCGGTAAAAACCGGCATGCCCTAGAAAACTCCTAACTCCTCTAACATTTGTGGGATGTGGAAGTTTAGCAATTACATCTACTTTAGCTCTATCCACTTCAATTCCTTCTTTTGAAATTTTATGTCCAAGAACGATGCCTTCTTTAACCATGAAATGGCATTTCTCCCAATTAAGTACTAGATTTGATTTTTCGCATCTAATTAGCATTCGTTCCAGATTAACTAGACATGATTTAAATGTATCACCGAAGACTGAAAAGTCATCCATGAATACTTCCATGCATTCTTCTATCATGTCGTGAAAAATCGCCATCATACACCTTTGAAAGGTTGCAGGGGCGTTACAAAGTCCAAATGGCATGCGTTTGTAAGCAAACGTACCATAAGGGCACGTGAATGTGGTTTTCTCTTGATCTTCGGGTGCTATTGGAATTTGAAAATATCCGGAAAATCCATCTAGAAAACAATAGTAACTATTTCCGGCTAATCTTTCCAACATTTGATCTATGAAAGGTAAGGGAAAGTGATCTTTTCTGGTGGCGTCATTTAATTTTCTATAATCAATACATACACGCCATCCTGTTACAGTCCTAGTAGGAATAAGCTCATTTTTCTCATTTGTGATAACAGTCATGCCACCCTTCTTAGGTACGCATTGAACTGGGCTTACCCATGGACTATCAGAGATTGAATATATCAAACCTGCATCTAGCAGTTTAATAATCTCTTTCTTAACTACATCTTGCATATTAGGATTTAGTCTTCGTTGGCGTTGCACATACGTTTTATGACCTTCTTCCATAAGGATTTTATGTGTGCAATACGAAGGACTTATTCCTTTAATATCATGAATCTTCCATGCAATGGCTGGTTTATGAGCTTTCAACACAGAAATGAGTTGTGATTTCTCATTTTCAGTAAGAGAAGACGATATTATTACAGGTAATTCAGATTCACCATGTAAATAAGCATATTCCAAATGGTTTGGAAGTGGCTTTAACTCTAATTTCGGAGGTTCTTCTATCGATGATTTATATCGATATCTGTCTTCTTCTTTTAGCATTTGAATTTCTTCTGTTGTTGGTTCATATCCATTAGCTATAAGTGTAGCTAACATTTCAGCTTCATCAATTGGTTCATTACCTTCTCCTAAAGAACATTCTCCTGTTCCTTGTAATTCTGGAAATTCTTCTAATAATTCTGCATGTGCATCTATAGTTTGAATATAATAACATGTATCATCTGCAGATTGTGGCTGTTGCATTGCTCTATCAACTGAAAAGGTAACACTCTCATCCTCTATACTTAGGGTCAGTTTCTTACCGAACACGTCTATCATTGCTTTAGCCGTGTTTAAGAATGGTCTTCCTAATATGAGAGGAACTTGAGAATCTTCTTCCATGTCCAAAACAACAAAATCTACTGGAAATACTAAAGTACCAACTTTAACTAGCATGTTCTCCATTATCCCTCTAGGATATTTTATTGATCTATCGGCTAGTTGTATGCTTATTCTGGTTGGTTTCAATTTTCCAAGGTCTAGTTTAGCGTATAGTGAATACGACATTAGATTTATACTAGCACCTAAGTCTGCCAATGCTTCTATTGAACTAAGACTACCTAGAAAACATGGAATTGTGAAACTTCCTGGATCAGATAGTTTTTCTGGTATCTTATTCAACAGCACTGCTGAACAATTAGCATTCATAGTAACAGCCGAGAGTTCTTCCATTTTCTTTCAATTTGAAATTAGATCTTTCAAGAATTTAGCATATCTAGGCATTCCTGAAATCACATCAATGAAAGGAAGATTTACATTTATCTGTTTAAACATATCCAAGAATTTGGATTGCTCGGCTTCAAGTTTTTCTTTCTTCATTTTACTCGGGTAAGGAAGTGGTGGTTGGTATGGTTTAACATAAGGTTTATCCTTAATTGTGTTATCTTCATTAACCTTTTCAACTACCGGTTCTTTTTCCTTTTCTTGATCAGGTTGTGGTTCTTGTGGAGTAGGAATAGTTTCATTAGAAGTTACAGGTATTTCAGGTGGTTTAAGTGTTGTACCACTTCTTGTGGTAATAGCTTTAGCTGTTTCATTCCGGGGGTTAGCATTTGTATCACTAGGTAGACTTCCCGGTTTTCTTTCACCTATTAACCTTGCTAGGTTACTCACTTCTTGTTCCAGATTTTGAATAGAAGCTTGTTGATTTCTAAATGCTTGAGCATTTTGTTCATTGGTTTGTTTTTGAGATGTGAAAAACTGCGTTTGAGTTTCAACTAGCTTCGTCATCATATCTTCTAAATTCGGCTTTTTATCATCGGTTTGTTGTGGTGGTTTGTTTTGAAAATTAGGTCTTTGCTGATTGTAAGTATTATTGGATACTTGTTGATTGCTAGGACCTTGTTGGTTGTTGTATGGAATATTTCGGTTATAATTCTGGTTTTGATTGTAAATCGGTCTTGGCGGTTGATAATTATTCTGATAATTATTTCCAGGCCTTTGGTTTATGTATGAAATATTCTCTCTTTGTTCCATTGTTAATTCAATACTGAGACAATCTTTTGTCAAATGTGGTCCTCCACACTGCTCACAACTAATTCGTATTGAGTGAATATCCTTAGTCATCTTTTCCATTCGTCTCTCGAAAGCATCTATCTTTGCCGAAATGGAATCTAAGTTATGGCTAGAATCGGCTCTAGCTGCTTTAGATGATCTAATGATATCTTTTTCTTGGTGCCACTCATGTGAGTGGGAAGCAGTATTATCAATAATTTTGTAAGCATCAGTTTCGGTTTTCTTCATAATAGAACCACCAGCTGCTATATCTATGTCTTTTCTTGTAGTGATGTCGCATCCTCGGTAGAATATTTGTACTATTTGACAGGTGTCTAAACCATGTTGCGGACATCCTCTTAATAACTTTCCATATCTTGTCCACGCCTCATATAGAGTTTCATTTGGCTTCTGTGTGAACGTAACAATTTCTGCTTGAAGTCTTACGGCTTTAGATGCAGGAAAGAATTGTTTAAGAAATTTGTCAATTAAAACGTCCCATGTATCGATCGCCCCTTCAGGTAACGATTCCAACCAATCTTTGGCTTCTCCCTTTAAAGTCCAGGGAAATAACATGAGATATATCTGTTCATCCTCCACTTCTCGGATTTTAAATAGTGTGCAGATCCTATTAAAGGTACGTAGATGTTCATTTGGATCTTCCTTCGGCGCACCACTAAATTGGCATTGATTAGTCACCATGTGTAAAATTTGTCCTTTGATTTCATAATCTGGCGCATTAATGTCTGGATGAGTAATTGCGTGACCTTGGCCAGTGCGTTTAGCTCTCATTCGGTCTTCCATACTTAAAGGTTCCAGATTCTCCATAATTGAATTTGTTGAATCGGTATCACTAGATGATTCTGATTTAATAGTTCGTTCCTCAACAATCTCTGTTTGAATGATTGGTGGTTCCGGAGGAAAGTTTAATGGTTCAGGATCTACGAACCGTTCCTGAATATTCCCCGGATTCTCAATTGTGAGGTCGGGTTCAAAAAATGGATTATTGGAAATTTGAACTGAAGTACTTGGTCGACTGGATGACGATTCTAAAGAAAAATCAACGGCGGTTATATTTGTTAAACGATGTCTTGATCGAGTTACAGGTGGTGAACGTACAAAAGGTGATGAACGTCTTGCTCGGTGCATTCACTGAATATCCTATTAGTTTTAAAAAGGAAAGAAAAATTATAATAAGTTATCCAATCAATAGACTTTTCTGATTTTGCCCACGTTTCGAATAGCCAAAAGATGCAGCAGAGGGGCAGGATTCGTTTGGTCTCAATATAATTGAGGACTGTTTGGCTCCAATAACCCGGTCCACGTACAAATCCAACTATTACTACGAACCAGAAAATTTTGATGTCTATTAATTTAACCACTCAAAATAAATTTTCGTAATTTTAAGAAATTTAGATAAGAAGTAGAAAAAATTCTAAGTCCTAAAAACTAGAATGGCGAGAAATAAGAGAGAAAAAGAGTTCGTCGAAAAAGGTTGAAAAAGAAAAAATGGTTGAAAAATAAAAGGTGACGGAAAAATAAAAGAAACTTATCAAAACTTAAAAATACTTAACTAACCTAACCTTATTACTACAACTAACTTAAAATTATAATCGCAAATTGAAATTACTAATTGGAATGATAATTGATACATAGTAAAAGGTCTAAAAATATTAAAGCTTACAGGAAAAACTAAATCCCAAATGGAAATAACTTAAAAAGAAACTAAAACTTAAAAAGGCGTCGCAAAATTCTAAAGCACCTAAATCTTAGTCTAAAGAAAAAGCACTTAAGAAATTCTATGGCAAAGCCTAAAAATCTAGGAGTAAAAATAACTATAGCAAAAACTAAGTTTAAAATTAAATATGAGCTAAAAATACAAATATTACGCTACAACGATTAAAAAGGTACAAAATATAAAAATATACAAAAAGTTGTAAAAAGTACAATTTTTATAAAAATATTATTTTTATATTATTTATTTTATTAAACTATTAATTTTACAATTTTAATAAAACTAATTAAACAAAATACATAAATTAAATAAAAAGTAAAAATAAAACTAAAACTAATAATAATAATAATAATAATAATTAGGTAATAATAATAATTATAATTAATTAAATCCCGTAATTAATGCAGATTTAGGGTTTCTGTTCGCGTGTCAGAGTAGCTCCGCGAGTCGCGGCAATTAAAGCTTTAAACCCCGCGAGTCGCGGGGTTCAGAATTTCAGTTGACAGCTTTCAATTTTTACGCGTTTTTCTTTATTTATTTTTTTTTATTTTATGTTTTCTGTTTTTTAAATAAATAAAAGATTTTAAAATAAAACTTATATTTTTATAAACTAAAATAGAAATAAAGAAACTTATAACACTTAAATATTTAACAAAATCTTAAAAATACTTATATTTTTGTTTTTCTTTTTATATTTTCGAATAATTAAAACGTATTTTTACAAAAACGACTTTTAATAAAAGTAACTAAAAATCTTTTTTTTTTATATTAGCGTTGCGCTTCCGGCTTTTAAGAGTTTTTCCCCGGCAGCGGCGCCAAAAATTACTTGATGTGCAGCGGGGTAGTATACAAAATAGCTTATATTTTACTAGGAAAATACTATTAAATACGATACAATTTTACACAAGATATTTATTTATTTATAGAATGGATATACTTAAACCTTGCTACAACACTTATAGGCAGTGTACCTAATCGTACAGTAGTGTAGTTTTTAGTAAGTCCGGTTCGTTCCACAGGGAAATCTTTAAACAAAGCTCAACGCTATATTAGTTTACTTTTATAAAAATACAAATATATATATAAGTAATATTATTATTATAAAGGGGGGGGGGGGGGTTTTTACCGTTTAATGACCGGTTTGTCGATTTTAAGATTTTAGTCGCAGTTAAAACCTAATGTAAAATATTAAATAAATACAAGACTTAAATTAAAGCGTAAAGTAAATAACGATAATGAAATTGCGAATAATAAAAGTGTGATAAAATAAAATTGCGATAATTAAAAAGTACGATAATTAAAAGTGCGATTAAATAACAATAAATAAAAGTGCGATAATTAGAAGTGCAATTAAATATAAAATAAAGGAAATTAAATATGAAATAAAAGAATTATGCTTATTTAAACTTCCGTAATCATGATGTTTGACGTGTTGATTTTAGTTTTATGCCCATGGGTTAATTGTCCTTTGTCCTGGATTATTCAATATGTCCGTCTGGTTTTTGTCCATAACAGTCCATCAGTCATAAATATAAATTGCAAGTGTCCTCGTCAAATTATTATTATACCCGAAGTTAAATATTCCAATTAATTGGGGATTCGAATTGTAACAAGGTTTTAATACTTTGTTTAATGAATACACAGGTTATCGACTGCGTGTAAACCAAGCTTTTACTACTTTGTTAACAATTACACCAATTACCCTTGAATGTAATTTCACCCCTGTTTTAATTATTCTAGTGGCTATTAATCCATTCCCGTGTCCGGTTAAATGAACGATTATTCGTACATATAAATACCCCGCCCATCGTGTCCGATCGAGTGTATATGGTAATTTATAGGGACGCCCAATTGTAAATCTTTATATTAACATTAACAAACTTTCATTTAGTTAAACAAATATAAAGCCCATTAATAGCCCATAGTCTAATTTCCACAAGTGTCGTTCTTTTATCCAAACCCCAATTATGGTACAAAGCCCAATTACCCAATTTTAGTAATTAGCCCAACATCATGATTACTTCGTTTTAAATAAGCATAATAATAACTTAGCTACGAGACATTAATATAAAAAGGTTGAACATAACTTACAATGATTAAAAATAGCGTAGCGTTACACGGACAGAATTTCGACTTACACCCTTACAACATTCGCTAACATACCCTTATTATTAGGATTTAAAATTAAAATTAAAATTAAAATATAAATTATATATATATATTACGTATATATTGAGAGAGATAGAAATAAGATATATAATTTGATCAGAATTCGGTTTGCTTTATAGCCAGAGTTGAAAATTGGGGCTCCGCGACTCGCGGCAAAATGCCCTTAAAACTCCGCGAGTCGCGGAGATAGAAATTACAGCTCAGTCCTTGGAGTTTTCTCTGCCGACGGTTTTTAATATATATATATAATATATATATAATTAATATAATTAATTATATATTATATTATATTTATATACATAGTTAACTTGTAATTTTTAGTCCGTTGCGTCGAGCGTTAAGAGTTGACTCTGGTCCCGGTTCCGGATTTTCGAACGTCCTCGCGTACAATTTAATATCTTGTACTTTGCGTTTTGAATCTTGTACTCTTGTGATTTCGAGACGTTTCTTATCAATAATTGGAACCTTTTTGATTGTCTTTTGTACTTTTGAGCTTTTTGGTCGTTTGCGTCTTCAATTCGTCGAATCTGTCTTTTGTCTTCACCTTTTATTATTTAAACGAATATCACTTGTAAATAGAACAATTGCAACTAAAAGCTTGTCTTTCTTGAGGAATAATGCTATGAAATATATGTTCGTTTTTAGCATTATCAACTTCTAGCACTTTTCTCAAATGTTCTTCGTGCTCTTGATCATTCTTTGAGTAAATAAGTATGTCATCGATGAAAACAATGACAAACTTGTCAAGATATGGCCCACACACTCGGTTAATAAGGTCCATGAACACAGCTGGTGCGTTAGTCAATCCAAACGGCATAACCATAAATTTGTAATGACCATAACGCGTCCTAAAAGCAGTTTTTGGAATATCAACCTCCTTTACTCGCATTTGATGATATCCAGAACGTAAATCGATCTTCGAATAAACTGACGAGCCTTGTAGTTGATCAAATAAGTCGTCAATTCTCGGCAGTGGATAACGGTTTTTTATGGTAAGTTTGTTCAACTCTCTGTAGTCAATACACAACCTAAATGTACCATCCTTCTTCTTGACAAACAAAACAGGAGCTCCCCATGGTGATGTGCTTGGTCGAATGAAACCACGTTCTAATAGTTCTTGCAGTTGGCTTTGCAGTTCTTTCATCTCGCTGGGTGAGAGTCTATAAGGAGCACGAGCTATTGGTGCAGCTCCTGGTACAAGATCTATTTGAAATTCAACAGATCGATGTAGAGGTAGTCCCGGTAATTCTTTCGGAAATACATCGGGAAATTCTTTTGCGACGGGAACATCATTGATGCTCTTTTCTTCAGTTTGTACTTTCTCAACGTGTGCTAGAACAGCATAGCAACCTTTTCTTATTAGTTTTTGTGCCTTCAAATTACTAATAAGATGTAGCTTCATGTTGCCCTTTTCTCCGTACACCATTAAGGGTTCTCCTTCTTCTCGTACAATGCAAATTGCATTTTTATAACATACGATCTCTGCTTTCACCTTCTTCAGCCAGTCCATGCCAACTATTACATCAAAACTCCCTAACTCTACTGGTATCAAGTCAATCTTAAATATTTCGCTACCCATTTTAATTTCTCGATTCGGGCATATATTATCTGCTGAAATTAATTTACCGTTTGCTAATTCAAGTAAAAATTTACTATCCAACGGCGTCAATGGACAACTTAATTTAGCACAAAAATCTCTACTCATATAGCTTCTATCTGCACCCGAATCAAATAAAATGTAAGCAGATTTATTGTCAATAAGAAACGTACCTGTAACAAGCTCCGGGTCTTCCTGTGCCTCTGCCGCATTAATATTGAAAACTCTTCCGCGGACTTGTCCATTTGTGTTCTCCTGGTTCGGGCAATTTCTAATAATGTGGCCCGGTTTTCCACATTTATAACAAAATACATTGTCATAACTTGCTCCGACACTACTTGCTCCGTCGTTACTCATTCCGACACCATTTGTTCCTTTCGTTCTGTTAACCCCTGGTCCGTAGACCTCACACTTCGCTGCGCTATGACCATTTCTTTTACACTTGTTGCAAAATTTGGTGCAGAACCCCGAGTGATACTTTTCACACCTTTGGAATAGCTGCTTCTGATTGTTGTTGTTGTTGCGGTTGTTATTGTTGTTGGGATGATTGTTGTAGTTGTTGTTGTTGTTGTTGTTATTGTTGTTGTTGTTGTTGGGCCATTTGTTGTAGTTGCGATTGATGTTGCGATTATTGGGATAATTGTTGCGATTATTATTGTAATTGCTGTTGTTGTATTGGTGATTCTTATCACCGTTTTCCTCCCACTTTCTTTTGACTTGCTTCACATTGGCCTCTTCAGCTGTCTGTTCTTTAATTCTTTCCTCAATCTGGTTCACTAGTTTGTGAGCCATTCTACATGCCTGTTGTATGGAGGCGGGCTCGTGTGAACTTATATCTTCTTGGATTCTTTCCGGTAATCCTTTCACAAACGCGTCGATATTCTCTTCCTCATCTTCGAACGCTCACGGACACAATAGGCACAATTCTGTGAATCGTCTTTCGTACGTGGTAATATCAAATCCTTGGGTTCGTAACCCTCTAAGTTCTGTCTTGAGCTTATTGACCTCGGTTCTGGGATGGTACTTCTCGTTCATCAAGTGCTTGAATGCTGACCACGGTAGTGCGTACGCATCATCTTGTCCCACTTGCTCTAGATAGGTATTCCACCATGTTAACGCAGAACCTGTGAAGGTATGCGTAGCGTACTTCACTTTGTCCTCTTCAGTACACTTACTTATGGAAAACACCGATTCGACCTTCTCGGTCCACCATTTCAATCCGATCGGTCCTTCGGTTCCATCAAATTCCAAAGGTTTGCAGGCAGTGAATTCTTTGTAGGTGCATCCTACATGATTTCCTGTACTGCCAGATCCAAGGTTATTGTTGGTATGTAGCGCAGCCTGTACTGCAGCTATGTTTGAAGCTAGAAAAGTACGGAATTCCTCTTCATTCATATTCACGGTGTGTCAAGTAGTCGGTGCCATTTCCTTCAAAATAGTCAAATGGAACAAGTTAATCATACAGAATATTAAGAGTAGTTAATAGTATTTCGTAGCATAATATGAACTCATTTATAAAAGCTTTTTCTTCATATTAGCATTTTATAAGTTTAAATTCGGGTAGTACCTACCCGTTAAGTTCATACTTAGTAGCTAATATACAATTCAACTACTACAATTCTATATGAAAAACTGATTATAATAATATTTCGCATTCAAACTTTTACACAATATTTTACAAACTTACAATACCGCTTATTTTACATATAGCATGAAATATAGCACACAATAAATTTGATACAAGATGGTTGTGAAGATAATTCTAGCTAGTACACAAGTCGTTCAGCAAAGGCAATAAAGACACGAAATTCATACGTCCAGAAACAAGTCATGCATTCTGGTTTTACTAGGATTACTTCCCATCCTTGGTCTTGTGGAACATAACCATTATGGCCGCTGATAAGACAGCGTGTTGTAACATCGTCAAAGGGACGAGGGTTACGTAATGTCCAACAGTCCCGTAACAATCTAAAAACCTCATTTCTTACCCCAATTACCGACTCCGTCACTTGTGGGAACGTTTTGTTTAATAGTTGTAGCCCGATGTTCTTGTTCTCACTTTGGTGAGAAGCGAACATTACTAATCCGTAAGCATAACATGCTTCTTTATGTTGCATGTTAGCCGCTTTTTCTAAATCACGAAGTCCAATATTCGGATATATTGAGACAAAATAATTTCTTAACCCATTGCGTAAAATAGCATTTGGGTTCCCCGCAATATATGCGTCAAAGTAAACACATCGCAATTTATGGGTTTCCCAATGTGATATCCCCCATCTTTCAAACGAAATCCTTTTATAAACCAAGGCATTCTTGAAACGTTCTTCGAATGTCTTACAAACTGATCTCGCCTTAAATAGTTGTGTCGAAGAATTCTGACCGACTCTATACAAGATTTCATCAATCATGTCTCCGGGTAGGTCTCTTAAAATATTGGGTTGTCTATCCATTTTGTGTTTTTATACTGTAAAATAGACAAGAGTTAGATTCATAAAAAAAATACTTATTAATACAAGCAATTTTTACATATATCATAAAGTATAAGCACACTATATTACATATATTACACCACACGAATACAACTATCTTATTCCGACTCGCTCGTTTCTTCTTCTTCGGTTTTGGTTCGTTTTGCCAAGTTTCTAGGGATATATGATGTTCCCCTAATACGAGCTGTCGTTTTCCACAACGGTTTAGAAAAACTTGGTGGTTTAGAGGTTCCCGGGTCATTGTTACAACTTAAGGACTTCGGGGGTTGACGATACATATAAAGTTCATCGGGGTTGGAATTAGATTTCTCTATTTTTATGCCCTTTCCCTTATTATTTTCTTTTGCCTTTTTAAATTCAGTTGGGGTAATTTCTATAACATCATCGGAATTCTCGTCGGAATCCGATTCATCGGAGAATTGGTAATCCTCCCAATATTTTGCTTCCTTGGCGGAAACACCATTGACCATAATTAACCTTGGTCGGTTGGTTGAGGATTTTCTTTTACTTAACTGTTTTATTATTTCCCCCACCGGTTCTATTTCCTCCTCCGGTTCCTCCTCTTCCGGTTCTGATTCTTCTTCCGGTTCTGATTCTTCTTCCGGTTCCTCTTCGGGAACTTGTGAATCAGTCCAATATATATTCGACTCTTCGTTATTATTAGGTGAGTCAATGGGATTTGTGCTAGAGGTAGACATCTATCACACAATATCAAACATGTTCAGAGATTAATATATCACATAATATATACATGTTAATAATATATAGTTTCCAACAAAAATGTTAAGCAATCATTTTTAAAGATAACACGGTCGAAGTCCAGACTCACTAATGCATCCTAACAAACTCGATAAGACACACTAATGCAAATTTTCTGGTTCTCTAAGACCAACGCTCGGATACCAACTGAAATGTCCCGTTCTTATTGATTAAAAACGTTCCATATTAATTGATTTCGTTGCGAGGTTTTGACCTCTATATGAGACGTTTTTCAAAGACTGCATTCATTTTTAAAACAAACCATAACCTTTATTTCATAAATAAAGGTTTAAAAAGCTTTACGTATATTATCAAATAATGATAATCTAAAATATCCTGTTTACACACGACCATTACATAATGGTTTACAATACAAATATGTTACATCGAAATCAGTTTCTTGAATGTAGTTTTTACACAATATCATACAAACATGGACTCCAAATCATGTCCTTATTTTAGTATGCAACAGCGGAAGCTCTTAGTATTCACCTGAGAATAAACATGCTTTAAACGTCAACAAAAATGTTGGTAAGTTATCGGTTTAACCTATATATCAAATCGTAACAATAGACCACAAGATTTCATATTTCAATACACATCCCATACATAGAGATAAAAATCATTCATATGGTGAACACCTGGTAACTGACATTAACAAGATGCATATATAAGAATATCTCCATCATTCCAGGACACCCTTCGGATATGATATAAATTTCGAAGTACTAAAGCATCTGGTACTTTGGATGGGGTTTGTTAGGCCCAATAGATCTATCTTTAGGATTCGCGTCAATTAGGGTGTCTGTTCCCTAATTCTTAGATTACCAGACTTAATAAAAAGGGTCATATTCGATTTCAATAATTCAACCATAGAATGTAGTTTCACGTACTTGTGTCTATTTTGTAAATCATTTATAAAACCTGCATGTATTCTCATCCCAAAAATATTAGATTTTAAAAGTGGGACTATAACTCACTTTCACATATTTTTACTTCGTCGGGAAGTAAGACTTGGCCACTGGTTGATTCACGAACCTATAACAATATATACAAATATATCAAAGTATGTTCAAAATATATTTACAACACTTTTAATATATTTTGATGTTTTAAGTTTATTAAGTCAGCTGTCCTCGTTAGTAACCTACAATTAGTTGTCCACAGTTAGATGTACAGAAATAAATCAATAAATATTATCTTGAATCAATCCACGACCCAGTGTATACGTATCTCAGTATTGATCACAACTCAAACTATATATATTTTGGAATCAACCTCAACCCTGTATAGCTAACTCCAACATTCACATATAGAGTGTCTATGGTTGTCCCGAAATATATATAGATGTGTCGACATGATAGGTCGAAACATTGTATACGTTTCTATGGTATCTCAAGATTACATAATATACAATACAAGTTGATTAAGTTATGGTTGGAATAGATTTGTTACCAATTTTTAGCTAAAATGAGAAAAATTATACAATCTTGTTTTACCCATAACTTCTTCATTTTAAATCTGTTTTGAGTGAATCAAATTGCTATGGTTTCATATTGAACTCTATTTTATGAATCTAAACAGAAAAATTATAGGTTTATAGTCGGAAAAATAAGTTACAAGTCATTTTTGTAAAGGTAGTCATTTCAGTCGAAAGAACGACGTCTAGATGACCATTTTAGAAAACATACTTCCACTTTGAGTTTAACCATAATTTTTGGATATAGTTTCATGTTCATAATAAAAATCATTTTCCCAGAATAAAAACTTTTAAATCAAAGTTTATCATTGTTTTTAATTAACTAACCCAAAACAGCCCGCGGTGTTACTACGACGGCGTAAATCTGATTTTACGGTGTTTTTCGTGTTTCCAGGTTTTAAATCATTAAGTTAGCATATCATATAGATATAGAACATTTGTTTAGTTGATTTTAAAAGTTAAGTTAGAAGGATTAACTTTTATTTGCGAACAAGTTTAGAATTAACTAAACTATGTTCTAGTGATTACAAGTTTAAACCTTCGAATAAGATAGCTTTATATGTATGAATCGAATGATGTTATGAACATCATTACTACCTCAAGTTCCTTGGATAAACCTACTGGAAATGAGAAAAATAGATCTAGCTTCAAAGGATCCTTGGATGGCTTGAAAGTTCTTGAAGCAGAATCATGACACGAAAACAATTTCAAGTAAGATTTCCACTTGAAATAAGATTGTTATAGTTATAGAAATTGAATTAAAGTTTGAATATGATTATTACCTTGTATTATAAAGATAACCTACTGTAAGTAACAAAGGTTTCTTGATCTTGGATGATTACTTGGAATGGATTTAGAAAACTTGGAAGTAAACTTGCAATCTTGGAAGTATTCTTAATTTTATGAAACTAGAACTTTTGGAATTTATGAAGAACACTTAGAACTTGAAGATAGAACTTGAGAGAGATCAATTAGATGAAGAAAATTGAAGAATGAAAGTGTTTGTAGGTGTTTTTGTTCGTTGGTGTATGGATTAGATATAAAGGATATGTAATTTTGTTTTCATGTAAATAAGTCATGAATGATTACTCATATTTTTGTAATTTTATGAGATATTTCATGCTAGTTGCCAAATGATGGTTCCCACATGTGTTAGGTGACTCACATGGGCTGCTAAGAGCTGATCATTGGAGTGTATATACCAATAGTACATACATCTAAAAGCTGTGTATTGTACGAGTACGAATACGGGTGCATACGAGTAGAATTGTTGATGAAACTGAACGATGATGTAATTGTAAGCATTTTAATTAAGTAGAAGTATTTTTATAAGTGTCTTGAAGTCTTTCAAAAGTGTATGAATACATATTAAAACACTACATGTATATACATTTTAACTGAGTCGTTAATTCATCGTTAGTCGTTACATGTAAATGTTGTTTTGAAACCTTTAGGTTAACGATCTTGTTGAATGTTGTTAACCCATTGTTTATTATAACAAATGAGATGTTAAATTGTTATATTATCATGATATTATGATATATAATATATCTTAGTATGATATATATACAGTTAAATGTCGTTACAACGATAATCGTTACATATATGTCTCGTTTCGAAATCATTAAGTTAGTAGTCTTATTTTTACTTATGTATTTCATTGTTAATACACTTAATAATATATTTACTTATCACTTAACATAATTAACCAAGTGTATCAATATCTTAATATGATTCGTATGTACCTAGTAAGACGTTGTTATAACGATAATCGTTATATATATCGTTTTCGAGTTTCTTAAATTAATAGTCTCATTTTTTATGTATATAACTCATTGTTAAAATACCTAATGAGATACATACTTATAATAATAATCATGTTAACTATATATATAACCATATATATGTCATCGTATAGTTTTTACAAGTTTTAACGTTCGTGAATCACCGGTTAACTTGGGTGGTCAATTGTCTATATGAAACCTATTTCAATTAATCAAGTCTTAACAAGTTTGATTGCTTAAAATGTTGGAAACACTTATTCATGTAAATAACAATTTCATTTAATATATATATAAACATGGAAAAGTTCGGGTCACTACAAACACTATTTGTAATCTAGACAAAATGTAGGATTATATTCCTAACAAAAATATAAGAATACGGATTTGGTGATTTGGTGGTATTAATATTTATATAGTCACGAAATTATAAGAAGGGAAACCATTTTAGTTTAGGTTTTAATGAAAGTTAAAACTAGGTTGAATCACAATTCGAATGATCGGGTATATATGATTTGTTAAAATGAGATTAGCGAAAGTTAAGTTGAATCTTAGTAAATCAGGACTTTATGAAATTGAGAGGTTATCACGAAGTTATATACTATATAATATTTTAACCGGACTTAATAACAATCCATAGTATATTGATTATGAATTGTCTATGATTCATATCAACGAGGGGGACGAAATCTAAGTAAATACACTTCCTTATATTTTTATTTATTGTAATTTTTATTATTATTTCAGTTAATTATATCCAAAACCAAAAACTAATTAAAACCCATTTTCTAGTATAATTAATTGTCGTTAAATTCTTGAATACGCTTCTTCCTGTGGAACGAACTTGACTTGCCAGTATCCATTATTGCACGATCGGGACCAGTTGCCCGTAGTGTGATAATATTTATTAGTTACTTTAGTTGTAAAATTTAAAGGTCGGTTTTATCACATCAACTTTTTGGTGCCGCTGCCGGGGAGAAATTGTTCATTCAGGAATTTTAATTACTTTTAGTTATTTGATCCATTCGTCGGAATTTATTTTCCTACGAAAGTTCTGTTTTATTTTTCTCTTTGTTCTTTTTAAATTTCAACTAGGTTCCAGTCATACTGTAATATGGATGATTTTGAGAATATGACCATGGAAAATCTTTTTAATGCCCAACAATTTAATAAATACTCTCAAACAAGTTTTGATGATAATTGGTGCGATTCATCTATGTTTAATAGGGTTGAAACTACATATATTTGTAAAAATTGTGGAGGTTACCATTTGACTTGGGAATGTGATTATCATATTTCTATGGATCAAATGAAAAGTTATGAACCCATGAACTATATATGGAATGAATATCAAGAGAATAACTCAAATCCAGATTTTTATTATCCAAACCAACCTTATTATGATTCCCCACAAAATTATCAACAATACCAATTTTCTAACCAAATGTCACAAAATTTTCAACAAACTCAAAATGAAGAAAATTACTCGTATGATTTTCAAAATATTATGATGAGTTTTATTGAAAGTCAAACTAAAACTAGGGAATTACTAAATCAACAATGGCAACAAAATCAAACCTCTATTCAAAATCTAGAAAGAGAAATGGAGCGTTTGTTTACTATTCTTTCGGAAAGACAATCGAATGATTCATCGGTTGAGTCTTCATATTGTTATCCTAACCCTATTTTACTGGTTCCAAATGAACAAACAGTTAAACAGGAGGACAAGGTGCAAATTGAAATTGTAAAAATAAATTCACAGGAACTACTTGAATTAAAAGAATATGAAACCTCTATGAAATATATAAATAGGATAAGTCATAATGAACTTGTAGTGAATGGAAAGAATAATGATGAGAATTCTAATTCCGAGGTCGAAGTGCTAGAACCGGTTATTCATACACCCGAGAACTTTTCAGTTTATAATACTTCACTCGGGTATGATTGTGATAATGAGGAGGTCGAGTTGATGAAATCATCAGGGATCATTGAGGATGAGGAGTTTAATATATTAAAACCACTTGAGGAGTCACCTTCTCATGTTGAATTCGTATATCCTCAAGAGGTTAACACTTGAAATACCTTGAAAGATGATCCATTTGGGCAGGATCCACCTTGGAGAATAAAAATTTTATTGCAAGCCACACTTAGAGAAGAGTTGTGCGTTAACTCTCGGGTTGAGTCATCTTTTTTCGGTCAACTGAAAAAGGATTTATCTGATATATTATATACCATCCGAGATGTAAATGAATGGCTCACTCTTCTAATTCGTGGAACTTTCTCCACTGATTTTACATGTCGTTCGATAAATATAGAGAAATTTGACCCCGCTAGGCAATAAATTATGGGGTCGAGTCGAGAAAACGACTTGTTAAAAAAATCATGTTTAGAGTGCCTTTTTATTCATTATGTGATTTATAAAATTAAAGTCTAAAAAATATATATATATTAAAGTGGGTTTATTTCTCAAAAATATAAAAACTTTAACTTTTAATAAATTAAATTTTATAAATTTGAATTTTAAAATTTATAAACGGATAAAGACTAGATTTTACAACCGAACTTTTCGTTATAAGAAATATAAATTTTATAAATGATATTTTAAAATTTTAATTAGTTACTAAGTTGAAAAAAAAATAAAAATAATAAAAATAATTGTGTTTTTAGTTTATTATATTTTTGTTTGTTTATATATGTACAAAAAATTTAAGTGTGGGGTAAAATTTTTGGTACTATTTAAGTACAGCCCCATCTTTTGTGTAATTAGCATGTTTGTTGACAGGTACTTATGATGATGCATTCGACTTAACGAAACACTAAACCAATACTAAATTATGATAAAAGGAGTGGATATGTTCATACGATAAGCATTTTACGGTCTCCAATTTTTAACCAAGGAAGTTCTAACAACCTTTACACTTTTTGTCCTCTCAAATTTATATTTTTTCTGATTTTTTGTAATGAGGGCATTACAAAATCTTAAGTGTGGGGTGGGGATATAAATTCTCGAGAACTTAGAATTTGGTCATTTTTCCGAAAATTTTTGAAAAATTTTAAACAAATATACATCAGTTATTTGATTAAAACATATAAAAAGAAAACCAAGTATAAGGGAATTTATAAATCCATATGTTTAGAACCATTTATTACGTGTTTCTATGAAGTTTATTGCAGATATCATTGCTTTGGAATGTATAAACCTGATTATCCCATTGATGCAAGTAATAAAGGATGAATCAAGTCCATCCTTAAAGGAAGTAAAGTCTTCCGAATGTCGTTTCACTTGGTATAGCTTACTTCCTAAACTATATCATTTCATACTAATATCATATCACGATATAAAAGTACCGTGAGAAGAGAAAGTCTTGAACTTTCAAACCCAAAAATAAACTTGGTAGGGTAAATCTGAGTCGCTATCCAGTGCAAGATTGATTACGGTGCATAAGCTGGAGCAGGATATGTCCTACGCGATAGCTCAGTCTTCACAGTTTTAACCCTTGAATTGAAATGTACAAATTGTCATAAAAGACCGATAGAAATATCGCGTTAGGGGGCGCCCGATTAAGAGTTCCATGATACAACAATCATGGGGGTGGATAGCTTGCTAATCGTCGACTGTGACTTCGGTTTTCAGTTACCCTCAACCGGACTTTGAGGTTAAAACCGGAAAACGTGTCTAGTGTAAAAACGAGCTTGACATTTTAAAAAATCATAAAATGCTTTCACAAGGTCCAATTTTCCCTAAGGATCTAAATTTTTAACTTTCGTGAGACTTTAATCACGAAATTTTAACTTCATTTCTGTTGCCAGAATTTCATTTCGTGTGGTGTGTGTGATCCAATAAATATCGTGTGTTGTTTTCAAGTCGTTTCATAAAGCGTGTGTTTTCGTTTCGTGTGACGTGTGTGTGTGATGAATGATTGATATGGAAAAATATCTAGTATTCCGAGTCTTTTAAAAAGTTGTTATTGCTTGAGGATGTTAACACCTATTTCCTTATGAGGTAAGGCTTAGTGTGCCAACAAGATACTAGAAGTAATCTAGCTTTAAGAGGGCGGAGTGTTGCCGATTGATTTTTACCCTCGGGAAATAATCCCTGCAGACCCGGTTCACAAGTGTAGAAACTTGTGGGGTGGCTTAATCAATCTGTCGTCCGTAGAGTGTAAGAGTGCTAGCCGGATGACTTCTAGTGAGAGAAAGTAGAGAGAGAAAGAGAAGTGAAGTCTCAGCTCTCAAAGTTGTCAGAATCTCTCAACTGTGTAAAATGACGACCCAAGGGGTCTATTTATAGTGTGAGATCTACCAGATTACTTGGGGACACGTGTCAGATGATGATATGTTCTGTTATTCGTGATTCGAAATTTATGCTGAAGGTGGCGTTCTCCGGCCAGGGCTTACGCGCTAGGCGGCCTTCAGGGCTTATGCATGACGGAGCAGCCTGTACAGCGGAGAACGCTGGACGGTTAACTCCACAAAACTGTTGTTTCCAGCCTTCCTGATGCTACTTTCATGCAACCATTATGCCTTTTATGCGTGTATACGATAGGATACACCATTAAGTCCCCCCAGTTTAATGACTTAAGCATTTGAAAATTGATTAAGTTGTTAAACTTAAAATAACGCATGCCAACCAAGTCTTCACGTTTCCTTTTTTACATTGGGGAGCACATCACAGGCATTAAATGATAGGCGATTTTTACTGACATTATGATGATTGCTTATATCGCACGTGCCTCTAGCTGTAAAAAGACTTTTCGATGTACTCACCTTTTTATCTTGTCCATACACGTGTGTGGCTGAAAACAAAACCCCCAAAATCACCACCGATTACAACTGTTATATCTTTTGCTTTTTAACCACCATAAACCCTAACCGATCATTTACTTTTACAACTTTCTTCTACAGTATTCATCTTCTTCCATCAATACCTTGGTTACCTCCTGTTTCATTAGATTATTAATGGCAGCCATAAAGGATGTTGCAGCTATTCCTAGCAGAGTAAATGAGAGATATTTAAGCGAGCTACTGTAACATTTTCCTAGATTAGCTGGTGTTGAACCAGTGATTCCTGCAATTAATGCCAGAGCCTGCTCACCGCCCCCTGGCAAGGTTGCTATTTATGGCCATTCATTCTTCAAATTTTGCTAACGTCTGCCATTTACACCCTTCTTCTTAGAAGTTTTCAAATTTTACGGTGTTGCTGTTGGTCAATTCGAACCAGCATCAATTCGAAAGATCTTGATTTTTGAAATGTATTGTCACGCAAGGAGCATTGAACCATCAATTCGAATATTTTGCCATTTGGTACGTATAGCACGCCATGAAAATGGTTGGTTCACTTTCAATAAAGTTCATGGGTTTCTGAAACCTGCACTTGATCATCCTGGCGACAATTGGTATGCTTCATTTATCTTTATTAATTAAGATGCCATTGATAAACAATACTCAGCTACTCGAGTATGGCGCAAATACTCGCATACCGTATATGTTACCTTTCCAAAACTCGTCACCAAAGAAAACCTTTTGTTTAAAAGGCTTAAAGCTGAAGAAATCAATGACATTAAATATGGAGAACACATGCTTTCATTGACATCCATGAGCCAAGATTGGGATATCTCACAAGGCTATGCCTGTGTTCTTGCTGGGAAAAAGAGTAAGCATTTACTTTTGCTACATATGCTTAAATAAAATGTTCTTCTTTATTTATCCATTTAATCACTGTAACTTTTTTAATTTTTGCAGAAATTACTCCGCTCACCGCCATGCGATCATCATCGTATTCACAGCTTACCTTTTCCACCGAGAAAATTATTGATGATACCCCCAAAATAGATGTAATGAGGGAGGAGGAAAATGAAGAAGAAGAAGAAGAAGACATAGGTATGAATCGAGTTGCCTCTAGAGAACATCGTACCTCGGGTAATGAAAATGACAACACTGAATTATGCAAAATTCCATACCAAAACCTGTACTTGTTTTCTTGCATACCCAGTACTGGTGGATTTTATAATCCAAACCCTTCGTTATACTTTATGCCACCTTTGAAATGTTGTGAAGCATATTGGAACTCTTTTATAAATAACAATTTTCCTTATCTCCAACAGCTAGTGCAGCACATCAAGATACTACATTAACAACTCTTCCGCCTTCCGCCAAGAGGAGAAGAACTGGTCAAATTCCTCCGTCATCCGCTCAACAAGGAGCTGGCCCTAGTTCTTCTCAACAACAAATTACACTTCCCAATCTTGACACAAACATGCTTTCCTCCCTTTTAAAAGGACCACCACACTCGTACGAAGATTTCGTGACTTTTTTGAATGCCATGGTGTGTCCTTCACTAGCCCAATTCTTCAGCAATTTATCTGATGCAGATGCCAAGAAGGTTAAGGCATAAAGTATCATTCTGAAGATTGCTTCTGGTTTGAATGACCTTCAACGCCTATCTGACTTGCAAAACAGTGAAGTCACTACAAATAAGGAGCTTTCTGCTGAAAAGGAGAAAGTAGTCAAGACTGAACCAATAGCCACCGAGATAAAGAGGGAATACGAGACAATGAAGAGGCACTATGAAAATTGCAATAGTCAGAGGGCTTAGTATAAGGAGCAAGTCAAAGAACTATCTTTCAGAGAAAAGCAACATCTGAGCAAAATTGATGAACTAGTAAAGGAGAACGAAAAAATGCTTGAGCAAAATAACATGTTGAAAGAGCAGCTTAAAGCCAAAGAGGAGAACGAAAGATGAATGATAACTGGCATTCCTGCACTTGTAGAGCGTATCTTTAACTGTCAGGCACTATCTCACAGAATCCATGAGTTTGTCCGCCTTGCCAAATCTGTTGAACGGTTAAAGTTTTTCAATTTTATGAAAGAAAACTACCAGAACTTCCAAATCCTCTGCCTGAGATAATTACATCAAAGATTAATGAAAATGCCGATTTAGAAGCTGATGCAGCCGGTGCCTCAATAGAAAATATGAGGTTTTCTGATCTTGAAAATCTTTGTAAAAGGCCAGATGTAACAATAGATGATGTATTGAATTACACTCCACAGGATGAATGAAACACTATGTTGTTATACATCTGCTTTTACATAATACTCAATATTGCACTTGGTTATGTATATTAGAAATATATGCTGTAACTTAGTAAGATTGTTGTAATGAACAATGCTCAAGATATTGAGATTGTACTTTGCAATCATTATAGTTATGAATATCAAAATTATATTCTCCGTCATACGCCTTCCGTCATGAAACTCATGAGGAAAAGTTATGAATTACTTTCGCTTTTATATATTTTGCTGGACACTAAGATCTGTTTTCCGTTGTGCTCTGCATTTTGTGTATATAAGTTGTGTCATGACATTTTTTTGTAGATTCGTTTCATCGCTTCGATGCTTTAGTGAGTTCTACACGTCTCACTATCGATACAACCATTTTGAGTATGATTGTACTTCTACCACCAAAAGGCTTTCTTTCTTTCTGCGGGTAGGGATGACACACAGCTATGTGACACCTGTGCTAAAAAATCCTTGGCCGGAAAAAATTTGTGAAAAATATTGCCATAAGAATAATTGCTATTATTCATATTCTTAAAGAAACTTTTACATTTATGACTATATCTCATGCATTTGACAGCTGATCAAGCTGTCCATGAATATAGTGCTACTCATAAAATTTCTTTGAATTCATTGCATTCCAAGCTCTTTCATATTGCTCGCCGGAAGGTGCAGCAAGCATGTATGATCCATTCTGATTTACTTTCGTGACCTTATAAGGTCCTTCCCATTTTGGGGCTAGCTTTCCAAATTTGATTTGCCTGCTTGCCTCATTATCACGTAGTACCAAATCACCTATTTCAAACTGCACATGCTGTACTTTCTTGTTATAATATTTTGCCATTTTATGCTTGTGATCTGCTTGCCGGATGGCGGCCATCAACCTTCTTTCCTCCAACAAGTTGAGATTCTCTCTTAACGCCTCAGAATTAGTCTTAACATCAAATGCCATAATGCGTTGTGTTGGCACACATATTTCAGCCGGTATCACTGCCTCTGTTCCATACACCAGACTGAAAGGTGTTTCCCCCATGCTCCACTTTGGTGTCGTCCGGTGTGCCCACAATACATTTGGCAGCTCATCCACCCATCCAGTTTGACTCAGACCCAACCGTGCCTTAATGCCAGCAACGATTTCCTTGTTGGTAACCTCTACTTGTCCATTGCTAAAGCCTTTGCTTCAACCCATTTTGTGAAAAAATCGATCTCTACCACCAAGAACTTAGCATTACCAGTGCTCCTATTGAATGTCCCCACAATATCAATAGCCCATTTACAGAACGGCCAAGCGGATGACACCGGTATCAAATCGTACTTAGGAAGGCGCTGAATTGTACCATGCCTCTGACAATTCTCACATGTTTTTATGATTTCTGCGACATCCTGATAAAGGGAAGGCCAAAAATACCCTTGTCGCATGATCCGTGATGCCACAGTACGGAAACCGGAGTGTTGAGAATAAACTCCTTCATGCATTTCTTTGACCACTTTTATCGCTTCATCATCGGTTAAACATCTTAACTATGGACCATTGTATGACTTTCGATAAAGGACACCACTAACAATCTCATACATTGGTGCAGTCACTCTTATTCTTCTTGCTTCCGCCTTATCAACAGGTAACCAGCCGTCATGCAAATATCTCAAATACGGAGTCATCCAAGTTTCCTTAGCTTCTTCCACTATTGCAATAATTGGTTTTCCATGTATTGATTTCTCTTTAAGTTCTTCAACCAACACTCATTTGTGCAAATAATCGAAGGTTAAAGTAGCTAACTTGCTCAAGACGTCAGCTTTCTTGTTCTTATTTCGAGGGATTTGCACGACTTCAAGGTTATCAAATTTCTTTGAAATTGCTTCCACCAACTTTACATATTGCCTCATAGATGTATCCCTTGCATCAAACGTTCCATTAACCTGCTGGGCGACAATTTGAGAATCAACATATGCTCGTAAATTTATTATCCCCATTTCTACCGCTATGCGGAGGCCGGAGAGTAATGCCTCATATTCTGCTTCATTGTTTGAAGCATAAAAATAGAATTTCAATGCATAAGTGTACTCTTCACCGTCTGGACTTATTAAAACTAGCACTGCACCTGTTCCCTCTTCACTAGATGCCCCATCAGTGTGTAACTCCCACTCATGCTGTGATGGTTCCACTTTGTTGTCATACTCTACTTTTTCATTTGTTTCCAAGAGGAAATCTGCCAAAATTTGTCCTTTAACTGCATTTCGGGGAGCAAAATTGATTTCATACTCCCCCAACTCGATGGCCCATTTTGCTAAACGGCCAGATGATTCTGGATGCCGGTGTATTTGCTTCAATGGTTGATCTGTTAACACTAAGATGGGATGACCTTGAAAATATCTTCGTAAACGTCGTGCAGTATGCACAAGGGCATAAACCATGCGCTGAAGTGGTGGATAATTTGTTTCACTAAGCTGCAACACCTTGCTAACAAAATATATAGGCATTTGCACGCCGTTCCGTTCTGCGATTAGAACAGAACTTATTACTTCCTTTGAGACAGCTAAGTATAAAATTAGGGTTTCCCCCTCTTTTGGTGCTGTTAATGTAGGTAATGTTTTTAACAACTGCTTGATCTCTTGGAATGCATTTTCGGCTTCCGCCGTCCACACAAAATCTTTTTTATTTAAACAGCCCTTTAACACCTTCATGAATGGAAGTGACTTTTCAGCTGCTCTGGACAAGAATCTTGTTAATGCTGCTAGACATCCATGCAGTCGCTGAACATCTTTTTTGCTAGTTGGTGACTTCATATCTTCAATTACTTGAATTTTCTTAGGATTAGCTTTAATTCCACGTTCTGTTACAATATGACCTAAGAATTTTCCTTCTTCCACACCAAACGTGCACTTCTTGGGATTTAATTTTATGTTAATTTTTCGTAGAGATGCAAAAGTTTCCTGTATATCTCGTAACATCTTTTCTTCAGTATGACTTTTGATGACAATGTCATCAACATAAGCTTCTAAGTTTCGCCCAATTTGATCCTTAAATGCCATATCAATAAGTCGTTGATATGTTGCTCCTGCATTCTTCAAACCAAAAGGCATTTTCATGTAACAGAATATGCCTTCCGTCGTGTGAAAAGCCGTTTTGTCTTCATCTTTTAAAGCCATTGGGATTTGATGATATCCCTTAGCAGCATCTAGGAAACATTTGAATCGATATCCTGCCAATGATTCAACCTTCCAATCAATTTCAGGTAAAGGATAATTGTCCTTTGGACATGCTTTGTTGATATCCGTGAAATCCACACACATCCGCCATGAATTGTCCGGTTTCCTAACCATGACCGGATTAGCTACCCATGTTTGATATTTGACCTCTTGCAAGATCCCAGCATCGACCAAACTTCGCACATCATCACGGAGGAATTTGCTTCTTTCTGGCGCCATGCCACGCTTCTTCTGACAAACGGGATGTATATTGGGATTCACGTTTAGCCTATGCTCTGCAATTTCCCTTAGAACACCGGTTATATTAGACGGCTGCCATGCAAAAACGTCTAGATTTGTTGTCAAAATATTGTATAATTTTTCTTTACATTCGGCGGACAACGTGTGCCCAATTATGATTTTCTGATCTGGAAATTTAAGATTTGGTGAAATTGACTCATCATCGTGTATGATTGGCTTAATTACTGCCTTTGTTACTTGGGAACACTCAATTGACTTCTGCCGTTCTGCATATAACGTTGCTACTCCGCCTGGCGTTGGAAACTTCATCATACCATGTACAGTTGACGTTACAGCTCCGAACGTCATTAAAGCAGTTCTTCCCAAAATTATGTTGTACTGTGAATTTGCTTTAACCACCAAGAACTCAATGTTGGCTGTGCGTCTTAGGGGTGGCTTACCCAAGGTTACGTCAAGCAAAATACTTCCTTCAGACCAGGACGGCTCACTTGTAAAACTTGCCAACGGCACATATGTTTCCTTCATTTTTTCTTGTACATCTTTGGGTAGCTGTATGAAGCAATGTTCATACATAATGTCTGCTCCAGCTCCTGTGTCAGTGTAAATGTTGCGTATTAAGCAATTAGCAACTCGCGCTTCTATAACTACTGGACCGTCGGATGGATTTGTGTTACACATAGAAGGAAAGGATATTAATTGCTCTTCCCAATCTTCTAATACTTCTGCCTTCCTCCGTTGTCCAGCTTTCCATGGGTGTATCATGCCCACTTCTATGGGTGTGAATTCGTTATCTTCGCAGTCTTTATCAGTGTTGGTGAGATGATTCGTCTTAATAATGGATGGTGCCATTGTTAACACCTATTTCCTTATGAGGTAAGGCTTAGTGTGTCAACAAGGTACTAGAAGTAATCTAGCTCTAGGAGGGCGGAGTGTTGCCGATTGATTTTTACCCTCGGGAAATAATCCCTGCACACCCGGTTCACAAGTGTAGAAACTTGTGGGGTGGCTTAATCAATCTGTCGTCCGTAGAGCGTAAGAGTGCTAGTCGGATGACTTCTAGTGAGAGAAAGTAGAGAGAGAAAGAGAAGTGAAGTCTCAGCTCTCAAAGTTGTCAGAATCTCTCAACTGTGTAAAATGACGGCCCAAGGGGTCTATTTATAGTGTCAGATCTACCATATTACTTGGGGACACGTGTCAGATGATGATATGTTCTGTTATTAGTGATCCGAAATTTATGCTGAAGGTGGCATTCTCCGGCCAGGGCTTACGCGCTAGGCGGCCTTAAGGGCTTACGCATGACGGAGCAGCCTGTACAGCGGAGAACGTTGGACGGTTAACTCCACAAAACTGTTGTTTCCAGCCTTCCTGATGCTACTTTCATGCAACAATTATGCCTTCTATGCGTGTATACGATAGGATACACCATTAGAGGACAAGCAACGTTCAAGTGTGGGGTAATTTGATATTGCTTAAATTATACATATCTTTTGGTGCAATATCACTTCCAATTATATATCACTTCCAAGGAAAATGACTCAAGTACGTACAAGCAAAAAGAAGAATGATCGGTTAAAGGAACGATAATTTCGGCAAAATATATATAAATCAAGAAGTGTTTATCCGAATTTGAAATATAATATAAAGATTAAGGGGGTATATCTTTAAATTTTGGAAAAGGATCAAAATAATTTGTGAATTGCAATTTAGATTACACTTAACGTGTAATTTGAAGATTAATTACGCGGAACGTGTAGGATTTTACACGGTACTCGTACTATTCGAATCTAAGCGAAACACGTAAGACTACACGAAACGCGTATTGGTACCGGATTCAGATTTACTTTTCACGTAGGAGCATGCTTCTTTATGGATAAATTAATATTTCTTTTTCACTAGAGAAACCCACTTTACACCATATCAAGATGGAGTTTATGATTTAATATGAAGACTTCAATTCTTTACAACACACAAGCTATTACTCTACAATATTAAATGAAGAAATAGATCCATTGATTGACTACAGTCATTGACTAACTACAGTGTGGCATTTAAACAAGATCAAAGTCAGATTTGAGATCAAAACAAAACATGGGACGACTAACTTTAAAATATAAAATTTTTTCTTTATCGATGGACCAGTCTTTTACAACCAAATCCACCACTTTGATTTATTTATTTGAAACGTATCATAACACCTACTAGGCTATAACTACTACTACCGCTGCAATAAATACGAAGCATAATGGATAAAAAGAGGAGAGGAGTAGTAGTTAGGAACTAGTAGTTAGTTACATTACAAATCACACAATTTAGGACAGTAGCATATAGCAAAATTCAGTATTGTATTTCCAATTTATTTGTTGTTCCGTATTATTTATTTTCTAGTTTTATTTCCATCCTGTATTATGCTTCAAGATCAGGCTAGATAGTTTCAATATTGTACGGGTATTATTATTCGTGTGCACGGGTGCTGTCATTTCCATTTCTTACCATTTGCAATCAATAGATTGAAGCCTTTATTGTAAGTTGTCCTATTTAATTTTCATCATTTTTATTATCATTATTATTGTTATTGGTATTATTATTTTAAGTAATTAGTATAAATGTCATTATTATTATTATTTTTAGAACCATTATTATTGTTATTTAATGTTATCATGTTTGTTATATATTGTTTGTATTTTTACTTCCGTAATATTATTATGATTAGCTAGTTTACTCCTGTGTTTGCTTAGATGTAGAACCCCTCGATTATGGATTGTTATCATTTAGAACATTAAAACGTAACTTGAGTGTTTTGAACATTGTGCCTAACTAAAAGAACCATTGTTATATAATTAGATATTTAATCCTATCACTTAATTTATTAGATAAAAATAGCGAAAGTTATTTTTATTGATATAGATTATGCTTTAACTCTAAAAGTGGTTTAGACGAACTTATGGATAAATTTTTATCACCAATTTAGAAATAAGATTCGGTGGTCTAGGTAATATTATAATTCATATAATCGTGAAATTGTAAAAGGGAAACCGTTATGATTTAAGTTTTGGCGAAAGTTAAAACTAGGCTAGGTCACAATTTAAATAGTCGGAGTATAGTTTGACTAGCTAAAATAAGATCTAACGAAAGTTAGATTTAATTTTAGTTAGTTAAGATTTTATATAAATTCGAAAAAAAATTATATGAAGTAAACATTTTAAGAATTACAATTGTTATTTAGATCAATTCTAGATATTGTGTTCAATCAAAAGATCCATTATTATGTAAATTTAATACTTAATCCCCGTCACATAGTTTATTGAATCGTTTAGCGAAAGTTAAATTGGTGATACATAAAATATGCTTCAGCACTATTTGTGATCTAGACAAAACGTTGGATTATATTCCTAACAAAAATATAAGAATACGGATTTGGTGATTTGGTGGTATTAAGATTTATATAGTCACAAAATTATAAGAAGGGAAACCATTTTAGTTTAGGTTTTAATGAAAGTTAAAACTAGGTTGAATCACAATTCGAATGATCGGGTATAGATGATTTGTTAAAATGAGATTAGCGAAAGTTAAGTTGAATCTTAGTAAATCAGGACTTTATGAAATTGAGAGGTTATCACGAAGTTATATACTATATAATATTGTAACCGAACTTAATAACAATCCATAGTATATTGATTATGAATTGTCTATTATTCATATCAACGAGGGGGACGAAATCTAAGTAAATACACTTTCTTATATTTTTATTTATTGTAATTTTTATTATTATTTTAGTTAATTATATCCAAAACCAAAAAATAATTAAAACCCATTTTCTAGTATAATTAATTGTCGTTAAATTCTTGAATACGCTTCTCCCTGTTGAACGAACTTGACTTGCCAGTATCCGTTGTTGCACGATCGGGACCAATTGCCCGTAGTGTGATAATATTTATTAGTTAGTTTAGTTTTAAAATTTAAAGGTCGGTTTTATCACATCACCTGCCTTCAAAGAATCTAAATGATTCAGTATCTGCTGAAGTCATTAACTAATACCTTGCTCCTGACTCTAAACCTTTAAGAACAAATCTTTTTTATCATCCTTCGATATTAGAAATTCTAAGATATCATCGTATCCTTCGTTATAAATATCCTCTATATTTCTGAAGATATCTTCATAACTATTCTTGTCCGCTATTAATTATCTATTTGCGATATCATAAAGGAAACTGTTTAGTTTCTATATTCTGTAACATACAAGTTTAAATCATAAATGTTTTAAAGAAGTGTTGGGAATTGAAGCATGCGTTAGTATAATATAATGACGTCAGGCCAACGTGATTATATTACAGTAAGTCATGCTAAATTTTTTATGGAAGATGATGACTCATAGACTTTATAATCATCATGTTCCATGTTACACGACTCTTACATTCTACTTAATCTCTGAACATATCAAGAAAATATATTCTCGATAGTTCTATCCTCAGTGATTCAGGTAATTTAACAAATCAAATTGTGATATTACGTTCCTTTCTGCTTAGAACAGTAGGTTCATTCAAAACTCCATGCCTACGAATTCTGGACCATTATTCGCTTGACTTGGAGTCGGGAAGGAAAAACAAAAGCATAGAGCTCCTAAATATAAAGGAAAATATAAAGCCCGATAATGACACCGAAATTACAAACCGTGTATATCAATACGTATTGCAACGTAAAGACACGGGAGAATTAAAAACATTATAACCCCAAGGGAATAGTAGAAGAAAACAAATTCCTCTGGTGGTAAATGAAAAAGAAGAATGACTGTATATATGATCAATATAATTAAGCATTTCCTTAATCTTTTGGAAGTTTGAATCAAGAAAGAAACTATAGAAGTGGTGAAGATAATAAAACGGAAGAAGCTAATTTATAGCAAAATTCCAGACACAGCGTGTAAAGACCCGACAATTTTGACCAAATTTAAACTTCATTTTTATATGATTTCGATACGATAAGCAAAGTCTGTTAAGTTGAATCTCAAAAATTTTGAATTTTGTTTCATATATTCATTTGATCTTCGACTGTTTTCGACGATTCATGAACGACTATTTGTAAATAGATGCATATGTATTTAATTATTTATTTGAAATATTTAAATTGTTATATTATTATTAATAATACTAATATTATGACTGAGATTATTAAAATTATTATAAGTATTTTTTTTCTTTAGGATACAACTTGTTATTATTATCCTTAGTGTTATTATTGTTATTATAAATATTAGTATTTATATTTTTATTAATAAATATCATTATTCTTGTTATTTTTATTGTTCTTGTTATTCTTATTAATAATTTAATAATATTAATAATAATAATAACATTATTATTAATATATTTATTAATTATTGATATTAATTATAATATATATATAAATAGATAAAGGTGCATAATCGTTATCCATCTATATCCGCTTCATTTTCTTCTTGATCTGATCGTGATTACTTGTCTCCCACAATTCCACTACAAAACACAAGAATTGATTTTTCCTATCTACTACAATCAATTATTTGATTAGTATCTTTTACTCTACAATTATATACATATATTAATGCAGTGAAGGAATTATAACATCACCATTGTTTCTGTTATCACCATCTCTCATCATCTTTATTCACCAATGACATTCACCCTAACCAAACCATTATACTACTACGCTAGCTCCTATATTGTTTCGAGTTCACAACCTAAACAATCACAACCATGATTACCAAATCTTTCTCTCTTCCTCTCTCTAAATGAAACCGTCATCCTTACCATGAACAAAACTCCATTTGTTGTTTGTGCTAACCAAATACTTTTGTGAATCATTGATTCATTAGTGTTACTTCTATTTTTGTACTTCATCATAATCTCCATTATTTCTGCTTTGAACCGTGATCAACACACACACTTGCTATTGTCACTGTTTTGCACTGAAACCGCCACCATCTAGCTCAATCCATCAACCATCTCCAACAAACTCCTGCAATTACCATTATGCTGCTGCACTTATTATTCTGTTTGTCTGTTCAAGGTAAAAACCCGAATTAAATCCCATCATCTTTATTTTATTACTACACCAACGGAAACCAACATTATATAAATCGCAACAACTATTACTCTCTTCTCTAGTGATTCGGTCAACACAAGAAAAATAAGATCATTAGCTACCTTAGTTGCTGCTACAACTGCTCGAACTTTCTGTTTGCAAAAATCCACGACTGCAACTTTTGCTGTATGCTTCTTTTTTTTTCCACAACCCCACACCACTGTTGCTATACTTGAAACCGTTAACGTAATTAATTCCGCAGAATGAGTGGCCACTTGCGAATTCCTTTATTTAGGTGACCGACAAGTTCTAATGTAGATGGTCACTTGATTATTAAAGGATTATGGACATATTTAATTGATTTAATGGGTCACACATTCTAATTGTTATCATAAGCACTAGGAGATAAAGTTAGGCGACAATTACGTAATTAAAAAAGGAAAAGGTGGCCAACAACGATATATTACAAAATGAGATTCGTACAGCTGCAAAACAAACAACTTTAGTTGTTATACCTGCCGTTTTTTTTTTTGGAATTTCTATTTGGGTCATTAAAGGGCTTCCAAATATTTGTTGCTGCTATGTTAGTACCTGATCTAGCTTCTGTTTCCATTTCATTTATACTGCTATTGTAGCTGCAAAACCACCTGCGTCAAACTAAAATGCTACTACTTCTTTTCGTGAATATGCATTCGAACACCCAGCAAAAATTATTGACACTTTGTTTGGAAACTAAGTTGACGTGTATGATATTAATGCAAGTCGACATGTTGACAGATACAGGGAGTTAGTGGACGGTAGGGTTGGGGTATTATATATATTTACTCAAAAGAAAATTCCCAGATGGTGATATATCCGTGTGATTAAGAAAGGCTGCTGGCCTACTACTTATTTTTTTTAGGCCGACATGTATAAGCACAACCCCACTTGGGTATTAAAGAAAATAGAAATTGAGCTGTTGCAAGCTAGGATTCGTATTTGGGTCACCATATTCTATTTATCTTTTGGGACGTGTTCGTTATTTTATTTCTGACTATGAGGATACAAAGACGTTTGAGTTTAAAATACCAAGATGATGGGTCATCAAAGTTGAATCAACTATACCACATGTTAAAGTGGTAGTGTTGCTAAGTTTGATATGCTGATTTGTTTAAACAGCGAAATATACATATTAGATTAGTAATGGACTTGGACAAAAGGGTTTCAATTAATGGTGAGTTGGGTGGATCCAACAAATAAAGCTAATGGACTATTAATATATGGACTCATTTATAGTTAAGTGGGCTTCAAAAATTGTTTAACATGGCTGCTACATCTTGTACATAAGTTGATGACGATGATGATGGAAACTAGATCATTTGATGATAGTATGATGATATATTGATGATGATAAAATGAGAATGGTTGTCGAGTGTTTTGGTGGAAGAAAATGAAAACGGAAATTTAAGTTAAAAGGAATTAAAATCCTAATAATAACAAAATTGAATGGGCAGAGTAATGGATAGGGATATTATCGGGTTAGCGGGACGTCGCGGGTTCACACCCGGACTTGGGCATTATTTTAAGGGCTACTCTTTTGAGGTAGTTATGTTATATTTATTATTATTATTATTATTATTATTATTATTATTATTATTATTATTATTATTATTATTATTATTATTATTATTATTATTATTATTACTATTATTAGTAATTTGACATTTATATTATTATTTTTATATTATCAATATTATTATCATAATAACTATTATTAATACTATTGTAAAATAAAACAACTTTTATTTATTGTTATTATCAATATTATTTCATCAAATAACTATTAATTATATATAATTATATTTACTACACTTAACATAACTATATTAATACTTTTATAATAAATATTAGTAAATATAATTAATAAGGTTATTAATGAAAAACCTAATTAAAATAACAATTAAATCTCTAATAATATATAAATTTGTTCGATTACCATTTTATGTGTTAATATATATATAAATGATATAGGTTCGTGAATCCGAGACCAACCCTACTTTTGTTCAATATCGTCGTATGTATTTTTACTACAAAATACATTAGGTGAGTTTCATTAATCCCTTTTTAAATGCTTTTGCAATATATATTTTTGGGACTGAGAATACATGCGCTGCTTTTATAAATGCTTTACGAAATAGACACAAGTAATCGAAACTACATTCTATGGTTGGATTATCTAATCGAATATGCCCTTTTTATTAAGTCTGGTAATCTAAGAATTAGGGAACAGACACCCTAATTGACGCGAACTCTAAAGATAGATCTATCGGGCCCAACAAGCCCCATCCAAAGTACCGGATGCTTTAGTACTTCGACATTTATATCATTTCCGAAGGAGGATCCCGGAATGATGGGGATATTCTTATATGCATATTGTGAATGTCGGTTACCAGGTGTTCAATCCATATGAATGATATTTTTGTCTCTATGCATGGGACGTATATTTATGAGAAATCAAAATCTTGTGGTCTATTAAAATGATGAAAATGATTATTTATGTTAAACTAATGAACTTACCAACCTTTTGGTTGACACTTGAAAGCATGTTTATTCTCAGGTATGAAAGAAATCTTCCGCTGTGCATTTGCTCATTTTAAAGACAGTATTTGGAGTCGATCATCGCAATGGAACCAGTTGTTGGTGACTTCGTCCAGATGGATTAGGACGGGTCTCTACAGTTGGTATCAGAGCGATGGTCTTAGCGAACCATGTCTGCATTAGTGTGTCTAACTGATAAGTCATTAGGATGCATTAGTGAGTCTGGACTTCGACCGTGTCTGCATGTCAAAAGTTTTGCTTATCATTTTGTGTCGGAAATCATCTGCTTATCATCCTTAGGTAATTACCTGCCTATCATTCTTAGTCTAGACACATCTTACTACAATGATTGCATGAAAAGTGTATAGACAAATTTCATATCTTAGCGTATCTGCTAATTCATATCTTAGCGTATCTGTTTTTGTTATCTTTACCTGACAGCTTTCGTAGATTCCTCCGTAACTTATGAGATTTTAGTATTATATGTGTATATGTAAATTATGTATTGCAGGATACTAATCTACATTCTATAATCTATTTCTTATCGAAAATCCTTTATCTGATCGTACGAGATGAATCCCTCAACTAGATCGAATCCCTCGGATTTCGACAACTATCCCGATAGTTATCCCGACAGTTATTCAGAATGGATAGTCATCTAAGCTCCGGAAACAACGGCACCAGAATGAATCAACCAATCATCCATCCCCAATTCATTTGATGGATTCATAGTCAACTTAATCAATGGAGACGCGCAGAAGGCGATCCCATCCACTAACCAAATTCACCTTTTGGCGAAGAACTTGAAACATTCACTGGCAAACCAATCGGAAACACCATCTTCACCCTCATTTCCCGAATATCTCGCCATGATTATATTCTATCTAAAATTCTAAACCTCATTCATCCGCTTATTCCAACCGCCAATCATCCCGGAGTAATCGAAGAAGCCAACGAGCTTCGCTCCCGAGTTGTAACTTTGAAAAATATGGTGCAAAACGTACCAGCTTCAGCAACATCACCGGCACCAACAGTACCATCACCACTATCAACAACAACATCCACATCTCATGCCTCAACATCTCATTCTGTACCTCGAGTACAATCATCGTTCTACGAATTGTTCTACATTATTTATCTTCGTTCTACATGGCGATTATGTAATTTCTCAAGTTTTAGAGATTATTCATTCTAGTTCCAAATGGAAATCAAATGAGATTAATATCATATTAACTCATTAAATCCATGATTGCATCTGAAGAAAATATATATACAAGTATTTTTTTAGAAAGATTGTAATTAAAAATTCTTTCGTACAAACTGTTAATGGTGAAAATATTTTAACGGGTAGGTAATACCCGAGGAATATTTAGATTTCACTTTAATAAGTTACACTGTACATTTGACGAAACTGATTCAACAGTCATTTACTATCCTACTTACAACCACCGATATACGTATCCGTTCACCAAAGAATAACTATTTTCATTCAAATTCAATTTCATATTTGGATTTTGTCCTATCAGAATCCAACAAGTAGCATAATGAAGAAAACATTAGACAAAATAAATTTTGATAGAAATAAACAAATTAACTATGAGAAATTCTGTTAAGAATCCACGCTAACTGTTCCTAGCTAATTGTTCCTAGCTAACTGATTACATTTTATATCATCGCAATTTAATTATCGCAATTTAAATTCTCGCAATTTTATTTATCGTCATTTAATTTCTGTTATTTACTTTATGCATTTAATTTATTGTCATTTAATTTCTGTTATTTATTTTACGCACTTTAAATATCGGGACACGTATACAAGGTTTTGACATATCATATCGACGCATCTATATATATATTATTTGAAATCACCATAGACACTCTATATGCAGTAATGATCGAGTTCTCTATACAGGGTTGAGGTTGATTCTCAAATAATATATATACTTTGAGTTGTGATCGAGTCTGAGACATGTACACGGGTCACGATGAAATGTCCCGTTCTTATTGATTAAAAACGTTCCATATTAATTGATTTCGTTGCGAGGTTTTGACATCTATATGAGACATTTTTCAAAGACTGCATTCATTTTTAAAACAAACCGTAACCTTTATTTCATAAATAAAGGTTTAAAAACTTTACGTAGATTATCAAATAATGATAATCTAAAATATCCTGTTTACACACGACCATTACATAATGGTTTACAATACAAATATGTTACATCGAAATCAGTTTCTTGAATGCAGTTTTTAAACAATATCATACAAACATGGACTCCAAATCTTGTCCTTATTTTAGTATGCAACAGCGGAAGCTCTTAGTATTCACCTGAGAATAAACATGCTTTAAACGTCAACAAAAATGTTGGTGAGTTATAGGTTTAACCTATATGTATCAAATCGTAACAATAGACCACAAGATTTCATATTTCAATACACATCCCATACATAGAGATAAAAATCATTCATATGGTGAACACCTGGTAACCGACATTAACAAGATGCATATATATAAGAATATCCCCATCATTCCGGGACACCCTTCGGATATGATATAAATTTCGAAGTACGAAAGCATCCGGTACTTTGGATGGGGTTTGTTAGGCCCAATAGATCTATCTTTAGGATTCGCGTCAATTAGGGTGTCTGTTCCCTAATTCTTAGATTACCAGACTTAATAAAAAGGGGCATATTCGATTTCGATAATTCAACCATAGAATGTAGTTTCACGTACTTGTATCTATTTTGTAAATCATTTATAAAACCTGCATGTATTCTCATCCCAAAAATATTAGATTTTAAAAGTGGGACTATAACTCACTTTCACAGATTTTTACTTCGTCGGGAAGTAAGACTTGGCCACCGGTTGATTCCCGAACCTATAACAATATATACATATATATCAAAATATGTTTAAAATATATTTACAACACTTTTAATATATTTTGATGTTTTAAGTTTATTAAGTCAGCTGTCCTCGTTAGTAACCTACAACTAGTTGTCCACAGTTAGATGTACAGAAATAAATCGATAAATATTATCTTGAATCAATCCACGACCCAGTGTATACGTATCTCAGTATTGATCACAACTCAAACTATATATATTTTGGAATCAACCTCAACCCTGTATAGCTAACTCCAACATTCACATATAGAGTGTCTATGGTTGTTCCGAAATATATATAGATGTGTCGACATGATAGGTCGAAACATTGTATACGTGTCTATGGTATCTCAAGATTACATAATATACAATACAAGTTGATTAAGTTATGGTTGGAATAGATTTGTTACCAATTTTCACGTAGCTAAAATGAGAAAAATTATCCAATCTTGTTTTACCCATAACTTCTTCATTTTAAATCCGTTTTGAGTGAATCAAATTGATATGGTTTCATATTGAACTCTATTTTATGAATCTAAACAGAAAAGTATAGGTTTATAGTCAGAGAAATAAGTTACAAGTCGTTTTTGTAAAGGTAGTCATTTCAGTCGAAAGAACGACGTCTAGATGACCATTTTAGAAAACATACTTCCACTTTGAGTTTAACCATAATTTTTGGATATAGTTTCATGTTCATAATAAAAATCAGTTTCTCAGAATAACAACTTTTAAATCAAAGTTTATCATAGTTTTTAATTAACTAACCCAAAACAGCCCGCGGTGTTACTACGACGGCGTAAATCTGGTTTTACGGTGTTTTTCGTGTTTCCAGGTTTTAAATCATTAAGTTAGCATATCATATAGATATAGAACATGTGTGTAGTTAATTTTAAAAGTCAAGTTAGAAGGATTAATTTTTGTTTGCGAACAAGTTTAGAATTAACTAAACTATGTTCTAGTGATTACGAGTTTAAACCTTCGAATAAGATAGTTTTATATATATGAATCGAATGATGTTATGAACATCATTACTACCTCAAGTTTAGTAGGTAAACCTACTGGAAGTGACATGAAATGATCTAGCTTCAAAGGATCTTGGATGGCTTGAAAGTTCTTGAAGTAGGATCATGACACAAAAACAAGTTCAAGTAAGATCATCACTTGAAATAAGATTGTTATAGTTATAGAAATTGAACCAAAGTTTGAATATGATTATTACCTTGTATTAGAATGATAACCTACTGTAAGAAACAAAGATTTCTTGAGGTTGGATGATCACCTTACAAGATTGGAAGCGAGCTAGCAAACTTGAAAGTATTCTTGATTTTATGTAACTAGAACTTGTAGAATATATGAAGAACACTTAGAACTTGAAGATAGAACTTGAGAGAGATCAATTAGATGAAGAAAATTGAAGAATGAAAGTATTTGTAGGTGTTTTTGGTCGTTGGTGTATGGATTAGATATAAAGGATATGTAATTTTGTTTTCATGTAAATAAGTCATGAATGATTACTCATATTTTTGTAATTTTATGAGATGTTTCATGCTAGTTGCCAAATGATGGTTCCCACATGTGTTAGGTGACTCACATGGGCTGCTAAGAGCTGATCATTGGAGTGTATATACCAATAGTACATACATCTAAAAGCTGTGTATTGTACGAGTACGAATACGGGTGCATACGAGTAGAATTGTTGATGAAACTGAACGAGGATGTAATTATAAGCATTTTTGTTAAGTAGAAGTATTTTGATAAGTGTATTTAAGTCTTTCAAAATTGTATAAATACATATTAAAACACTACATGTATATACATTTTAACTGAGTCGTTAAGTCATCGTTAGTCGTTACATGTAAGTGTTGTTTTGAAACCTTTAGGTTAACGATCTTGTTAAATGTTGTTAACCCAATGTTTATAATATCAAATGAGATTTTAAATTATTATATTATCATGATATTATCATGTATCAATATCTCTTAATATGATATATATACATTAAATGTCTTTACAACGATAATCGTTACATATATGTCTCGTTTAAAAATCATTAAGTTAGTAGTCTTGTTTTTACATATGTAGTTCATTGTTAATATACTTAATGATATGTTTACTTATCATATTATCATGTTAACTATATATATATATATATATATCCATATATATGTCATCATATAGTTTTTACAAGTTTTAACGTTCGTGAATCACCGGTCAACTTGGGTGGTCAATTGTCTATATGAAACATATTTCAATTAATCAAGTCTTAACAAGTTTGATTTCTTAACATGTTGGAAACATTTAATCATGTAAATATCAATCTCAATTAATATATATAAACATGGAAAAGTTCGGGTCACTACACACGATACGTATTAATTAATTTGAATATTATATATTAAGCTATATATGAAATATTAGACTATCAACTATGGACTATCAACTGTGGACTGCCGACATTGGAAAATTAAAATGAATTAAAATATTGATTATAACATATGAAACTAAACAATTCTTCAAGTTTGCCACTTGATTTCATCTTAAACCTTATTTGTACCTTGATGATTACAATCTGCGATTCAAACCTTTCATGATTCTCGAAAACACCTCAATCGATAGGATGAACCAACCGCACTTCATCTACGGAAGAAAAGACTTATGCATATAGTTATGTACCTGAAAACACTCGGAACCTGAGTAAACGTTTAACACATATATGTGCTAGCTCCTTTGGCGTTTTTATTACCGAAAATAACTTTACAATCTCTCTTCAAATTAGCCAATTTTGTCACAGCTCCAGCAAATCAACTTCGACTTTTCGTTCGAAACAACCTTAATATAATCTTGATATATATGCGTGCTCTTTGGTTGTTACCGGGGAACCTTTTATATTTCACCATATTACCATCAGCGTTTAATCATCTAAAAACACAATTCTCCTGAAACCTCCTCGGATTGATAACCAATGATTCAGATATCGTAGCATTAAATGCAGAGGAAACAGAAAAATTGTAGATGGTCTAAACGGCCAAAAGTTTGATGATAAAGAAGGGAGTGTTAGGAACGCTCGATAGAAAATTTGGTACTGAAAAACAGATTGAGCAAACCATGAAGGAAACCAAGGCCAAATACAAGTAACATATCATATGTTCAAAGAATCCAAGTAATTCTGGATCCGATGAAACCTTCAACGAATATCTTGCTCCGTACTCATGTTAAAATCTTGCAAAAAAAATTTCTCCATCAACCATCGAACTTAGAAATTCCAAAATATCATCATAAATATCTTCGATATTTCTGAGGATATTTTTATAAATATTCTTGTCCGAAATTATTCATCTCTTCCTGCTATCTATATTACATCATAAAGGAAACTACTTTAGTTTCTAAATTTCTTTAAAATTTGAGTTTGAATTATGAACGATTTTGAAGTAGTGTTGGAAATTGATGCATGAATTAGTATAATATAATGACACTTGATCAACGTGATTATATTACAGTAAGTCATGCTGAGTTTCTAATGGAATGTGATGATTCACAGATCATAAGATCATCATGTGCCATGTTACATAACTCTTTCATTCTGCTAAACTTCTGAACACATCAAGAAAGTATATTCTTGATAGTTCTATTCTCGGTGATTCTAGTAATTTGACAAATCAAATCGTGCAATTACGTTCTTTCTTATTTAGAACATTAAGTTCATTCGAAACTTTATACTTACGAATTCTGAACTATTACTCGCTTTACCAGAGTTCGAGAGGAAAATAACAAGGCAAAGAGCTCCCGAATATAAGAGAAAAATATAAAGCCCAATAACAACATGGATGTCACAAACCGTGGATATTAATACGAATAGCAATATAAAGACACGGTATAATTAGGAATAGTATCACCCCAAGGCAATAGTAGAAGTGAATAGATTCCTCCAGCAGTAAATGGAAAAGAATGATGACAGAAATCATAATTAGGAAAATATCAGGGTTTAGAATTGGATTAAGCATTTTCATAATCTTTTGAATTTGGGGATTGTATAGAAATGGTGAGAATAAGGGAACGGAAGAGCTTAATTTATAATGGAAATAACAGACAGAGTAATCGAGGCGGATCACCGAAATTAATTTTAGAGATCTTAATTTCCCTTACTCGCCGAAGAATCAAATCATTTAGATTTCGAAGATTTTCTTTAAATCCCTTGAATTCCGGAATTCAATCGCGACTACGTCAAAAGTTATGGAAAATCTCCATTTCTTCATTTCGATCTTTTGTTATAGCTTCATTCATACACTTCGATTAATCGAATCATTTTATTCATATTACTCAATGATGATAAAACTCTATTTATCAACTCATATACGTCATGAAAACATTTTTATAGTTAACCATGACCACCTCACTTAAATTTCGGGATGAAATTTCATTAACGGGTAGGTACTGTGACGACCCGAAAATTTCGACCAAATTTAAACTTCATTTTTATATGATTTCGATACGATAAGCAAAGTCTGTTAAGTTGAATCTCAAAAATTTTGAATTTTGTTTCATATATTCATTTGATCTTCGACTGTTTTCGATGATTCATGAACGACTATTTGTAAATAGATGCATATGTATTTAATTATTTATTTGAAATATTTAAATTGTTATATTATTATTAATAATACTAATATTATGACTGAGATTATTAAAATTATTATAAGTATTTTTTTTCTTTAGGATACAACTTGTTATTATTATCCTTAGTGTTATTATTATTATTATAAATATTAGTATTTATATTATTATTAATAAATATCATTATTCTTGTTATTTTTATTGTTCTTGTTATTCTTATTAATAATTTAATAATATTAATAATAATAATAACATTATTATTAATATATTTATTAATTATTGATATTAATTATAATATATATATAAATAGATAAAGGTGCATAATCGTTATCCATCTATATCCGTTTCATTTTTTTCTTGATCTGATCGTGATTACTTGTCTCCCACAATTCCACTACAAAACACAAGAATTGATTTTTCCTATCTACTACAATCAATTATTTGATTAGTATCTTTTACTCTACAATTATATACATATATTAATGCAGTGAAGGAATTATAACATCACCATTGTTTCTGTTATCACCATCTCTCATCATCTTTATTCACCAATGACATTCACCCTAACCAAACCATTATACTACTACGCTAGCTCCTATATTGTTTCGAGTTCACAACCTAAACAATCACAACCATGATTACCAAATCTTTCTCTCTTCCTCTCTCTAAATGAAACCGTCATCCTTACCATGAACAAAACTCCATTTGTTGTTTGTGCTAACCAAACACTTTTGTGAATCATTGATTCATTAGTGTTACTTCTATTTTTGTACGTCATCATAATCTCCATTATTTCTGCTTTGAACCGTGATCAACACACACACTTGCTATTGTCACTGTTTTGCACTGAAACCGCCACCATCTAGCTCAATCCATCAACCATCTCCTACAAACTCCTGCAATTACCGTTATGCTGCTGCACTTATTATTCTGTTTGTCTGTTCAAGGTAAAAACCCGAATTAAATCCCATCATCTTTATTTTATTACTACACCAACGGAAACCAACATTATATAAATCGCAACAACTATTACTCTCTTCTCTAGTGATTTGGTCAACACAAGAAAAATAAGATCATTAGCTACCTTAGTTGCTGCTACAACTGCTCGAACTTTCTGTTTGCAAAAATCCTCGACTGCAACTTTTGCTGTATGCTTCTTCTTTTTTTTTCCACAACCCCACACCACTGTTGCTATACTTGAAACCGTTAACGTAATTAAATCCGCAGAATGAGTGGCCACTTGCGAATTCCTTTATTTAAGTGACCGACAAGTTCTAATGTAGATGGTCACTTGATTATTAAAGGATTATGGACATATTTAATTGATTTAATGGGTCACACATTCTAATTGTTATCATAAGCACTAGGAGATAAAGTTAGGCGACAATTACGTAATTAAAAAAGGAAAAGTTGGCCAACAACTATAGATTACAAAATGAGATTGGTACAGCTGCAAAACAAACAACTTTAGTTGTTATACCTGTCGTTTTTTTTTTTGGAATTTCTATTTGGGTCATTAAAGGGCTTCCAAATATTTGTTGCTGCTATGTTAGTACCTGATCCAGCTTCTGTTTCCATTTCATTTATACTGCTATTGCAGCTACAAAACCACCTGTGTCAAACTAAAATGCTACTACTTCTTTTCGTGAATATGCATTCGAACACCCAGCAAAAATTATTGACACTTTGTTTGGAAACTAAGTTGACGTGTATGATATTAATGCAAGTCGACATATTGAAAAATACAGGGAGTTAGTGGACGGTAGGGTTGGGGTATTATATATATTTACTCAAAAGAAAATTCCCAGATGGTGATATATCCGTGTGATTAAGAAAGGCTGCTGGCCTACTACTTATTTTTTTTAGGCCGACATGTATAAGCACAACCCCACTTGGGTATTAAAGAAAATAGAAATTGAGCTGTTGCAAGCTAGGATTCGTATTTGGGTCACCATATTCTATTTATCTTTTGGGACGTGTTCGTTATTTTATTTCTGACTATGAGGATACAAAGACGTTTGAGTTTAAAATACCAAGATGATGGGTCATCAAAGTTGAATCAACTATACCACATGTTAAAGTGGTAGTGTTGCTAAGTTTGATATGCTGATTTGTTTAAACACTGAAATATACATATTAGATTAGTAATGGACTTGGACAAAAGGGTTTCAATTAATGGTGAGTTGGGTGGATCCAACAAATAAAGCTAATGGACTATTAATATATGGACTCATTTATAGTTAAGTGGGCTTCAAAAATTGTTTAACATGGCTGCTACATCTAGTACATAAGTTGATGACGATGATGATGGAAACTAGATCATTTGATGAGAGTATGATGATATATTGATGATGATAAAAATGAGAATGGTTGTCGAGTGTTTTGGGGGAAGAAAATGAAAACGGAAATTTAAGTTAAAAGGAATTAAAATCCTAATAATAACAGAATTGAATGGGCAGAGCAATGGATAGGGATATTATCGGGTTAGCGGGACGTCGCGGGTTCACACCCGGACTTGGGCATTATTTTAAGGGCTACGCTTTTGAGGTAGTTATATTTATTATTATTATTATTATTATTATTATTATTATTATTATTATTATTATTATTATTATTATTATTATTAGTAATTTGACATTTATATTATTATTTTTATATTATCAATATTATTATCATAATAACTATTATTAATACTATTGTAAAATAAAACAACTTTTATTTATTGTTATTATCAATATTATTTCATCAAATAACTATTAATTATATATAATTATATTTACTACACTTAACATAACTATATTAATACTTTTATAATAAATATTAGTAAATATAATTAATAAGGTTATTAATGAAAAACCTAATTAAAATAACAATTAAATCTCTAATAATATATAAATTTGTTCGATTACCATTTTATGTGTTAATATATATATAAATGATATAGGTTCGTGAATCCGAGACAAACCCTACTTTTGTTCAATATCTTCGTATGTATTTTTACTACAAAATACATTAGGTGAGTTTCATTAATCCCTTTTTAAATGCTTTTGCAATATATATTTTTGGGACTGAGAATACATGCGCTGCTTTTATAAATGCTTTACGAAATAGACACAAGTAATCGAAACTATATTCTATGGTTGGATTATCTAATCGAATATGCCCTTTTTATTAAGTCTGGTAATCTAAGAATTAGGGAACAGACACCCTAATTGACGCGAACTCTAAAGATAGATCTATCGGGCCCAACAAGCCCCATCCAAAGTACTGGATGCTTTAGTACTTCGAAATTTATATCATGTCCGAAGGAGGATCCCAGAATTATGGGGATATTCTTATATGCATATTGTGAATGTCGGTTACCAGGTGTTCAATCCATATGAATGATATTTTTGTCTCTATGCATGGGACGTATATTTATGAGAAATGGAAATCTTGTGGTCTATTAAAATGATGGAAATGATTATTTATGTTAAACTAATGAACTTACCAACCTTTTAGTTGACACTTGAAAGCATGTTTATTCTCAGGTATGAAAGCAATCTTCCGCTGTGCATTTGCTCATTTTAAAGACAGTATTTGGAGTCGATCATCGCAATGGAACCAGTTGTTGGTGACTTCGTCCAGATGGATTAGGACGGGTCTCTACACAGCGATCGAGGTAATTCACCGCATTTAATCAAAGAAAATCCTAATTTCCTTAATTATCGAAGAATCAAATCTTATAAAGATTTTGAAGATTTCTTTAAATCCCTTAAATTCCGGAAGTCAACTATGACTACGTCAAAAGTTAAGACAAAACTTTACTACCTCATTTCACTCTTTTGTGATAGCTTCACTCGTACTCTTCGAGTAATGGAATTATTTTATCCATAGTATTCAGAGGTGATAAAACTCTATTTTTTAAGTCATATTCATCATTACAATATTCTTGTTGTAAACAATGACGATCTCTATCAAATTTCATGACTGTGATTTTCACGAAATCCTCTCTGTTTGTCTGCCCGAATATTGCGGCATAAACGCTCAAGGTCTAAATGAGCCCAATATTATTCATAACACATTTCATGTATCCAATTTACCAAAATGACTTGTATAACATCATCATTTTGAATGATCTCCGCATTAATAATAAAATGCACTTCATCGAAGAACCTGTAGAATTTATGGTTCGTATGATTTAACTTTTGAAACAAAGCAATATTCTATCCGTTGGAATTCACGCAAGGCCCCGAGCATACCTGGGAATGTGAAGACCAAATAAAACGTAAATATCCTCGTCTATGTACGAACAACGCCGATTGATGGCAACACCCAAATTTCGGGACGAAATTTCTTTTAACGGGTAGGTACTATAACAACCCGTAAATTTCCAACTAAATTTAAACTTAATCCTTATGTGATTCTGACACGATAATCAAAGTCAGTTAAACTGAATCTCAAAATTTTTGAACTGTGTTCATAACTTTCATTTAACCTCGACTAATTTCGACGATTCACGAACCATTATTTGTAAATAATTATGTATTAACATTAAATTGTCATATTAATATTATTATTATCACTCATCGTTATCATTTACAATTATTATTACTTTCGTTATTAATATTGATATCGATATTATTAGTGTTATCTTTATTATTATTATTGTTATTAAATATTATCATTAATATAATTTCTAATATTATTACTAACATTATTAATAATAGCATTATTACTAAAATTATTAAAATTATTAAAATTATGATTATTATCATTATAATACACCTTATGAATATCATGAATATTATTATTAAATCTATTATGATTATTACTAAAAATTATCATTTTTATTATCATTATTCTTATTAAAAGAATATTAGCATCATTATTAGTATTATTATTTTACAACTTATTATTATTATCATTAATGTTATTATTATTATTAGTATTATTAATAATTAATAATATTAAAAGCATTACTATTATTCTTATTATTAAAATTATTATTATTGATATCATTCTATTACTTTGATTATTATTTTTATCAAATAATATTATCAATATTATTATTATTATTGATATTATTATTATTATTATTATCATTATTATTATTATTAATTCTATTATTAGTATTATTATTATTATTAATATTACTTATTAATATCAATTCAAAAAAGTCAAATAAAATGTGCTGAATATATAAATCTGTTTATTTATTTTTATTTTTTGTGATCAGCCTTATTTTTTTTATTGAATTATACGTTGAAACTACAAACAAATTAGGTATTAGGTAAAATGTATCTGCTTTTAAATATTTAATCAGATTATGATCTAGCTTTAAATTTTTTTTATTTAAAATCCTTCTGTAAAGTAATACACGTTCAAATTGACTCTAGTTGCAGACAAATCGATCATATCATTAGTATTAGCTCCAATTACTTGACTTCCATCTTTATATACAGCTATCAATTCTTGAAATTGAGAAATTAAAACAAAAATTAAAGAAAACAAATAAATATCCTCTGTTCTTCTTCCATTTTTCAAAAACTTCAAAAACGAATCCAATTTCAAAATCTAAAAGTGCAGTTATGTTAGGATTACTCTATTTGAACTACCTGTAAAGTTTCAAACCCCAATTCCTAATATCGAGATCGAATTTACGAGTCAAACTTAAATTTCAAAAAGTCAAATAATTTGTTCATCAAGAAATTCGATCTCTATTTGTTGTTTCTGGTTAAATTGATTATTTAAATAGTTTCTAGGATTGATGTTAAATATACTTCGTGTTTTAATCTTTATCTAAAACATTCTCAAAATCAAAAAGCAAGAATTTTTTTTTAAACCCACGACGGCAGCAGCAGCAGTAATTCCATTTTTATTTTTGTTGTTAATCCACATATTCCATAACTAGTTAGCTCTGTTTTGATTCCACATTAATTTGAACCTGTAAAAGTTGCTGCTATAATGATTGGGAATAATAATCGACTAGATTTGATAATGAAGAAGAAGAAGAAGATAGAACACACATATATACGGGTTATATTTAAAACATATGGATTTAATTCCAGAAATACGAGAATGGTGCAAGGGTTATGGGTGTTTACTGGTGAGCGAGAGGTCACGGGTTCGAGTCCCGTCGTGGGCATATATTTAGCTTCTAAGGTAGTTCCACCTCTATTTTATTATTATTATTATTATTATTATTATCCTTATTATTATTACTAATATAAATATTAGTTACCATTTATGGTTATAATTATAATTATGAATATTATTATTACCACCAATATTATTATAATTACTAGCATTATCATTATTATAATTCTTACTAAGATAATTTTGTTGTCTCTAATATATGTATTATTATTATTATTATGATCATGATTAAGAATTATTATTATTATTACTTTGAAAACAATACAAATTATTATTATTATCATTTTTACTACTAGTATTATTATTATCATTATTACTATTATTATTGTTATAATTATCATTACTATCAGTATTTTTATTGTTAATATTACCCTTATAATCAAATACAACTTTTGATTACCAATATTAATATTATTTTACTAAATAGATATTATGTATATAAAACATATTTATAAGTAATATTACATATAAGTATGTATTAACCATATTAACAATTTTTATACGAATATTCATATATAACAAATTAGGTATTTTTAATACAAACCAAATATATATTAATATAACTATATAAATATTTATCATTTTAAATACATATACACAAATTAAATATATAATATATAACATAATTTATAATATGTGAATTTGTTCAATTACGATTACATGTTTTAATATATATAAAACTGATATAGGTTCGTGAATCCGGGGGCAACTCTACATTTGTTCAGTACCGTCATTTACTGCAAACTATCGTATCGTATCATGAGTTTTCATATGCTCCCTTTTACTCTTTACATTTTTGGGCTGAGAATACATGCACAACTTTTATAACTGTTTTACACTCTAGACATAAGTACCAACTTTAAACTATGCTATATCCGGCTATGTCTGACTAAATCCCTAACCGACAAGTATAAACACAACATGTCTTTGGGGCAAACTTTGAACAACTTTTGGATCTGCGTGATCTACTAATTGGTCCCTGCGAGACCAAGCTTATAAACAACTTTTGGATCTGCCTGATCTACTAATTGGTCCCTGCGAGACCAAGCTTATAAACAACTTTTGGATCTGCGTGATCTACTAATTGGTCCATGTGAGACCAAGCTTATGAATAACTTTTGGATCTGCGTGATCTACTTTTTGGTCCCTGCGAGACCAACTTTATGAATAACTTTTGGATCTGCGTGATCTATGAAGCGACCCATCCTAATCCATCCGGACGAAGTCCATATCGATTATAAACGATTCAAAATAGTTGATTACATCGCGAGGTACTTGACCTCTATATGATACATTTTACAAACATTGCATTCGTTTTTAAAAGACAAACTTTCATTACATCTAAAGTTGACAAGCATACAACCCATTTCATAATATATCAAACTATAATTGACTTAATATTAATCTTGATGAACTCAACGACTCGAATGCAACGTCTTTTGAAATATTTCATGAATGACTCCAAGTAATATCTTTAAAATGAGCAAATGCACAACGGAAGATTTCTTTCTTACCTGAGAATAAACATGCTTTCAAGTGTCAACCAAAAGGTTGGTGAGTTCATTAGTTTATCATAAATAATCATTTCATAACTTTTAATAGACCACAAGATTTCATATTTCCATTTCTCATAAACATACGTCCCATACATAGAGACAAAATAATCATTCATATGGATTGAACACCTAGTAACCGACATTCACAATATGTATATAAGAATATCCCCATCATTCCGGGATCTTCCTTCGGACATGATATAAATTTCGAAGTACTAAAGCATCCGGTACTTTGGATGGGGCTTGTTGGGCCCGATAGATCTATCTTTAGAGTTCGCGTCAATTAGGGTGTCTGTTCCCTAATTCTTAGATTACCAGACTTAATAAAAGGGGCATATTCGATTTCGATAATTCAACCATAGAATGTAATTTCAATTACTTGTGTCCATTTCGTAAAACAGTTATAAAAACAGCGCATGTATTCTCAGTCCCAAAAATATATATTGCGAAAGCATTTAAAAAGGGAATAATGAAAACTCACGCATATAAATATTGTAAAAACAGTTAATAAAGCATTTGCATATATTCTCAGCCCAAAAACGTAAAGAGTAAAAAGGGCGAATGAAACTCACCATATTGTATTTTGTAGTAAAAATACATATGACTATGTTGAACAACTGAACAATGTAGGGTTGGCCTCGGATTCACGAACCTATATCATTCGTTTATATATTAAAACGTATACTGGAAATCACATAATTTTATTTATTAATATATATGTTATTTATGTAATTGTAGTTATAATATTCATACTAAATTTCAGTTAACATTCTTTATTTATATTATATCATAAATTATGTGTGATATATGTTTATTTTATATATATACCAAAAATGATTATTGTAGTTATATCGGTATCTATATATATTTAGTATTATATAAAAAAAAAATACATAATTTTGTGATATGTAGTTATATATATACTGATAATATGTTTTTCATATAGTTATATGGAATATTAATATATTTATAGTATATATATACTAAGTGTGTTTTTATGTACAAATATTTATTTGTCAACATGATAGTTTTGTTATTAAAGTCTTACTAGTGATAATAATAATAACTTTATTAATAATGAAAATATTAATAATAATAATGATATAGTTAATAAAAACCATTTGTATTAATACTAATACTAATAATCGAAAAATGATCCTAATACTAGTATTAATGGGAATGATAGTAATAATCATACTCTTAATGATAATAGTAATTATGATTGTATTTATGATTATGATAATAATAAAAGGTAACTAATACATATTAGTAATACTTGGTAATAATATCAATAATTAGTAATACAATAATAATAATAACTTTAATAATAATAATAATAATAAATATAGTGATTATGATACTTGTAAGGATAGTTATAATACTAATACTAATTATAATGCTAGTAATAACAATAATATTAATAATAACAATAATTATATCAATAAGAATGATAATAACAATAACAATAATAATAATAATAATAATGATAATAATAATAATAATAAACTACCTTATAATCGAGTTCTAAAAATATTTTACTATTGCAGGGCTCGAACCCAAGACCTCTAGCTCACTCAACGAAGACTCAAACCAGCTGCACCATTCAGTTTTTCTGATTATAAACCGAATCCAGTTTTACTTAACCCTTTTATTAATGTTCATCATCTTCTTCAAGTAAATCAAACCAAACTCGAATTAAATTCTCAATCACGAGTTACAGAATTGATACAGACATAAAATTCAATAAATAAACACTCGTTTGCGACTGATTGGTTTTAAAAAAAAATAAAAAAAAAGGGAAGAACTCCTGCTGACCGTCGCTAGTTAGAAGAGAAAAAAAATTATATTCGATTTGTGGTACTTTTTAGCCAAAATTTACAACATGAATTCGTTTACTAAATATATATAGAAACTTTTGGAATCGACAATTTAACTTAAAACCTCAAAAAAAACTTGGATTTCACCAAGAACAATTTCGTTGACTTTTACAATATAAAACTTTGACTTAGAAATTCTTGCTCGATATCAAGAATTGGAATTTGAAACTTCACATATATATTAGATGAAAGATTCCTAACACTTCTACATTTACACATTTTGAAAATTGGTTCGAATTCGATATATGACCAAAAAGTGAAAATACAGAGAATAAAAATCATTATTTTCTGTTTAAAAAATGAAATGCTGTGATAATTGGATGTGTATCAATAAAAGAACGAATTTTGATACTTATAATTGAATCCTAATTTGTCTGCACTGAGATTGGATTGAGACAGGTAACAGAAATGGAGACAGGATCGTACGAGCAAGGAGAAAAAAATAACAAGGAAATAAATAAATAAAATAAAAAAAAACTTGATCATGACTGCTACTGATTCTACTATATCTGATTGATAAAAAAAATAATTGATTTTATCTAGTTTAATACCATTAGTTTTATAAATATAAATATGTTAGAGATCAAATATTGTAAATGTTTTTATTAATAAAATATACTAATATTAATAGAGAGAAATAACATTGATAATAATATCAAAATAATATTAATAATAGATGTATTGATAATATAATTATAATTAAACTTATAGTTACATTTAATCTTTTTAACCTTGATATTAATTTTAATAATAAGACTAATAATATAGATAAAATTAATATCATAATATAACAAGTAAGAATAATGATAATTTTAGTAATAATAATAATAATAAATAATAATAATACTAATATTAATTATAATAACTAACATTCTAACTTTTCTACTTGTTTTAATGTTATTAACAATAATTACAATAATAAATTAAATGTATCGAATTTCAGTATTACAATATTAATAATATTAATAATACTAATGTTAATAATGATAATGAATGTAATAATATTATAATAACCATACTTAACTTGTAATTACATTTAATATATTAATATTACAATTTATTAATTATGTAATATTTAATAGTTATATCATATGTTACATGATAACATTGATTTAATTATGATCTAATAATTATTGATAGTCATCATATTTAGATATATATATATATATATATATATATATATATATATATATATATATATATATATATATATATATATATATATATATATATATCCTTTTAATAGTAACATAAGTATTCTAATTATTATTTTACATTCTTTAATTCTAATTGACTAAAGGTGTTTTATTAATTTAAAATGTTATATATATACATATATATATATATATATATATATATATATATATATATATATATATATATATACACTCATTTTTATAGTTATAAAAATATATACATATATATTTATATAATTGTTTTCACATAATTGTTCGTGAATCGTCGGGAGTAGTCAAAGGTCAAATGTATGCATGAACACAGTTTAAAGTTTTTGAGACTCAACATTACAGACTTTGCTTATCGTATCGAAATCATAATTAGATTAGGTTTAAATTTGGTCAGAAATTCCCGGGTCATCACAGTACCTACCCGTTAAAGAAATTTCGTCCCGAAATTTGAGTGTGGTTGTCATGGTTAACGTTAAATATGTTTCCCTGACGAATATAAGCTGATAAATAGAGTTTTATCAATATTGAATAATACAGATAAAATAATTCAATTATTCGAAGAGCACGAATGAAGCTATCACAAAAGTGTGAAATGAGTAAATGCAAGTTTGTCTTAACCAGTGACGTAGAAATTGTTGATTTTCCAGAATTTAAGGGATCTAAAGAAAATCTTGAAAATCTACAAGATCTGATTCTTCTAGATTTAAGGAAATTAGGATCTCCTTAATTAAATGCGATGATCTGTTCTGATTACTACATCTGATATTTCCTTTATAAATTTACCCTTTCCGTTTCATTAGTTTTCACCACTTCTATACTCAATTCCCAATTTCAAAAGATTTATGAAAATGCTTAACCCTGTTCTGATCCTTGCTCTTATTCTAACTATCGTAATGATCGTTCTTCTTTTCCAACTCCCACATGAAGAATCTGCTTACTTCTACTTTGCTCCTGGGGTTATAGTGCTTTTAATTCTCCCGTATCTTTATGTTGCGATAAACATTGATATACACGATTTGTAATTTATGCGTTGTTATCGGGCTTTATATCTCACCTTATATTTTAATGTCCCCCTTTCTGTTTCCTATAATCATTGTCATCCACAGTTAATACTCCCTCCTATTTGCTGCGATTTATACTCCAATTTCTATTTCAGAGCTTTGTCCCTTCGTTTCTTCTTCTAACGATCTGGCATCTCTTGTAATGGTCCAGAATTCGCAGATATAAGTTTCAGAATGAACATTATTAATGTTCTAAATAAGAAGGAACGTAATAACACGATTTGATTTGTCAAATTACCAGATTCACTGAGAATAGAACTATCAAGAATATACTTTCTTGATATGTTCAGAAGTTAAGCAGAATGACAGAGTTATGTAACATGGCACATGATGACGTTATGATCTGTGAATCATCACGTCCCATTAGAAACTCAGCATAACTTACTGTAATATAATCACGTTGATCGAGTGTCATTATATTATACTAACTCATGCATCAGTTCCCAACATTACTTCAATAACATTCATATTTTAAGCTTGAAAGTTTACAGAATATAGAAACTAACAGTTTCTAGATGATGTAACACTGATAGCACGAAGAGATAAATGATTTCAGATAAGAATAGTTATGAAAATATCTTCAAAAATATGGAGGATATTTATAATGAAAGATACGATAATATCTTTGAATATCTAAGATCAAAGGATGATGGAGACTATTGTCCGCAAAGGTTTAGAGTAAGGAGCAAGATATTCGCTAAAGACTTCAGCAGGCATTGAATCATTTGGATTCTTTGAAGTCAAACTTATTCTTTGTGTTTTGTCCACGGTTTCCTTCATAGTTTCGCATAATCCACTTTTCGGTACTAAATTTTCTATTGAATGTTTCCAATATAATGATACACAGAAAGCACGAGGAGGTATATAATTTAAGACGAGAATATTTATGAAAATATCCTCAGAAATATCGAAGATATTGATGATGATATTTTGGAATTTCTAAGTTCGATGGTTGATGGAGAAAGATTTTTCCGCAAGATTTTAACATGACTTCGGAGCAAGATATTCTCTAAAGATTTCAACGGATCCAGAATTACCTGAATCCTTTGAATATAGGGTTTGGTCCTTGTATTTTTCCTTGGTCTCCTTCATGGGTAGCTCAATCTGTTTTTCAATACCCAATTTTCTATCGAGCGTTCCTAACACTCCTTTCTTTATCATCAAACTTTTGGTCGTTTAGACCATCTACCATTTTTCTGTTTCCTCTGCATTTAATGCTATGATATCTGAATCATCGGTTATTAATCCGAGGTGGTTTCAGGAAAATTGGGTTTTTAGATGATTAAACACTGATGGTAATATGGTGGAATATGAAAGGTTCCCTGGTAACAATAAAAGAGCACGCGTATATATCAATGTTATAATAAGGTTGTTTCGTACGAAAAGTCGAAGTTGTCTTGCTGGAGCTGTGACAAAACTGGCTATCTCGAACAGCAGATGTAAAGTTATTTTCGGTAATAATAACGCTAAAGGAATTAGCACTGCTACGTGTTAAACGTTTACGCAGATTCCGAGTATTCTTTAGGTGCATAACTATATGCATCAATCTTTTCTCCCGTAAATGAAGTGCGGTTGGTTCATCCTCTCGATTGAGGTGTTTTCAAGAATTATGTAAGGTTTGAACGCAGAATATAATCGTGAAGATACAAATGATGTTTAAGACGAAATCAAGTGGCAACTTGAAGAATTGTTTAGTTTCATATGTTATAATCAATATTTTAATTCATTTTAATTGTCCAATGTTATTAGTCCATAGTCGATAGTCCACAGTTGACAGTCCAATAATTCGTATATAGTTTAATATATAATATTCGAATTAATTAATACGTGTCGTGATCCGTATACGTCTCAGACTCAATCACAACTTAAAGTATATATATTATTCTAGAATCAACCTCAACCCTGTATAGAGAACTCGATCATTAATGCATATAGAGTGTCTATGGTGATTCCAAATAATATATATAGATGTGTCGATATGATATGTCAAAACTTTGTATACGTTTCCCGATATTTAAAGTGCGTAAAATAAATAACAGAAATTAAATGACAATAAATAAAATTGCGAGAATATAAATTGCGATAAAATAAATTGCGATATTTAAATTACGATAATTAAAATGTAATACGGAATTAACAGTTAGCTAGGAACAGTTAGCTAGGATTTTGTTAGCTTGGTTTCTTAATAAAATTTAATATTGTTAATTAGTCTGTTTCTAATCAATTTTTATTGTGTCCATTATTTCTTCATTATGCCACATGTTGGATTCTGATAGGTCAAAATCCAAATATGAAATTGAATTTGAATGAAAATAGTTATTCTTTGGTGAACGGATACGTATAGCTGTGGTTGCAAGTAGGATAGTAAATGACTGTTGAATCAGATTCAAAGAATGTACAATGTAACTTATTAATATGAAATCTAAATATTCCTCGGGTATTACCTACCCGTTAAAATATTTTTACCATTAACAGTTTGTACAAGAGAATTTTTAATTACAATCTTTATGAAAACATATATACATATATATTTTCTTCAGATGTATTCATGGATTTAATGAGTTAATATGATATTAAACTCATTTGCTTTTCGGTTGGAACTAGAATAAATAATCTCTAAAACTTTAGAGATTACATATTCGCCATGTCGAACGAAGATAAATGAGGTAGAACGATACGTAGAACGAAGATCATACTCAAGGTACATATGATGATATTGAAGCATGGATTGTTGATGGTACTGGTGCTATTATTGATTGTACTGTTGGTGCCGGTGATGTTGCTGAAGCTGGTACATGTTGCACCATATTCTCCGAATTGATTATTCGAGCGCGAAGTTCGTTGACTTATTACTCCAGGATGATTTTCGGTCGGAACGAGCGGATGAATAAGGTTTAGAATTGTGGATAGAATATAATCTTGTCGAGTTACCCTGGAAATGAGACTGAAAATGGTGTCTCAAACAGGTTCGCCGGTAAACGCTTCAAGTTCATTGTCAAGAGGTGAATTCGGTTGGTGGAAGGGATTTCCTTCTACGCGTTTCCATTAATTAAGTCAACTACGAACCCATCAGATGAATTGATAATGGCTGATCGGTTGATTCATGCCGATGACGCTGTTTTCAAAGCTTAGGTGAACATCTATGTCGGAATAGCTGTCGGAATAACTATCGGAATAGCTATCGGAATCTGAGGGACTCGAACTGGTTGCACGATTCATCTCGTACGATTAGATGGAGGATTTTCGATAAGAAATAGATTATAGGATGTAGATTAGTACCCTGCAATACATAATTTACATATGCATATATAATACTAAAATCCCATAAGTTACGGAGGAATCTACGGAAGTTGTCAGGCAAGGTTACAGTAACAGATACGCTAAGATATAAAGTAGCAGATATGCTAAGATATGAATTTTGTCTATACACTATTCATGCAGTCAATGCAGTAAAACGTGTCTAGACTAAGAATGATAAGCAAGTGATTCCCTAAGAATGATAAGCAGGAAATTTTTGACACGAAATGATAAACAAAACTTTTGACATGCAGACACGGTCGGAGTCCAGACTCACTAATGCATCCTAACGACTTATCAGTTAGACACACTAATGCAGACCCGGTTCGCTAAGACCACCGCTCTGATACCAACTGAAGTGACCCGTCCTAATCCATCCGGACGAAGTCCATATCGATTATAAACGATTCACAATAGTTGATTACATCGTGAGGTACTTGACCTCTATATGATACATTTTACAAACATTGCATTTATTTTTAAAAGACAAACTTTCATTACATCTAAAGTTGACAAGCATACAACCCATTTCATAATATATCAAACTATAATTGACTTAATATTGATCTTGATGAACTCAACGACTCGAATGCAACATCTTTTGAAATATTTCATGAATGACTCCAAGTAATATCTTTAAAATGAGCAAATGCACAGCGGAAGATTTCTTTCGTACCTGAGAATAAACATGCTTTCAAGTGTCAACCAAAAGGTTGGTGAGTTCATTAGTTTATCATAAATAATCATTTCATAACTTTTAATAGACCACAAGATTTCATATTTCCATTTCTCATAAACATACGTCCCATACATAGAGATAAAATAATCATTCATATGGATTGAACACCTGGTAATCGACATTCACAATATGTATATAAGAATATCCCCATCATTTCGGGATCCTCCTTCGGACATGATATAAATTTCGAAGTACTAAAGCATCCGGTACTTTAGATGGGGCTTGTTGGGCCCGATAGATCTATCTTTAGAGTTCGCGTCAATTAGGGTGTCTATTCCCTAATTCTTAGATTACCAGACTTAATAAAAGGGGCAT